>NW_015388455.1:3077-7628 GCF_001527695.2 Protobothrops mucrosquamatus
ATCAGGGCCTAGCTACTTTCCTGGTGGATCCTCCCAAAACTTACAGTTCTAGCAGCAGTTGATGCAATATAGACCGTCCCAGCAGCTCTGGCAGGAGTTGAAATGGAGTTTAAATACAAAATAAATATACTATAAATGAAATGGAGATCCAATCAGGGCCTAGCTACTTTCCTGGTGGATCCTCCCAAAACTTACAGTTGTAGCAGCAGTTGATGCAATATAGACCGTCCCAGCAGCTCTGGCAGGAGTTGAAATGGAATTTAAATACAAAATAAATATACTATAAATGAAATGGAGATCCAATCAGGGCCTAGCTACTTTCCTGGTGGATCCTCCCAAAACTTACAGTTCTAGCAGCAGTTGATGCAATATAGACCGTCCCAGCAGCTCTGGCAGGAGTTGAAATGGAGTTTAAATACAAAATAAATATACTATAAATGAAATGGAGATCCTATCAGGGCCTAGCTACTTTCCTTTGCAACATAATCACCATTCAAATTGAGGCACTTGTCATAACGTCTTACAAGGTTTGAAACTCCTTAGTAGTAGTCGCTCGGCACCAAATCCGGGCTATAGGGCGGGGGTGGGGGTGTCGATAAAAAACATCCCAACGGAACTGCTTCAAAAGTTCTTGGGTGCATCTAGCGGTGTGCGGGCGACCATTATTGTGAACCAACACCACACCGGAAGTGATGTCATAGAAAATCCTGCCAAATGTGAAGATGCCAAAGGAGTACTGCTAGTGAAGTTCATGGAGCGTGGTTCGACCATCAATTCAGATGTCTACTGTGAAACGTTATGAAAACTCAGACGAGCCATCCATAACAAGCGTCGGGGCATGCTGACTTCCGGTGTGGTGTTGGTTCACAATAATGCTCACCGGCGCACCACTAGTTGCACCCAAGAATTTTTGAAGCAGTTGGGATCACCCCCCCCTCATAGCCCAGATTTGGCGCCGAGAGACTGCTAGTAAGGAATTTCAAACCTTGTAAGATGTTATGACAAGTGCCTCAATTTGAGTGGCAATTATGTCAAAAAGTAATGTAATGTTGTAGTTTTCTAATGGGTATAATAAAAGTTCTGTATCTGTGAGTGTCTGTCATTGATAACCAAACGGAGGTTTATTTCCGAATTGCCCTCGTATTTTAAAGCAGGAGGGGGAATCTTGAATCAGTGAGTCAGATACATCCCATGCTTAATGCCATCCAGCTCAGGCAAGTTCGTGGTGCTTGTTTTCCAAAAGAGAATCCCCCTCCAAAAAAGAGGTAGAAAGTGCTCCAATTCCAAGTACAAGTCCTTGATGTACGACAACTATTGGCCCCAGAGTTTCTGTTATTAAACAAGAGTCACACTGGATTTTATAGCCTTTTTTTGCCACAGTTGTTAAGCAAATCGCTGCAGTTGTTAAATGAGCCTTGCAGTTGTTATGTGAGTGCAGCTCCCCCCCCCCCCGACTTTGCTTGTCAGAAACCAGCTGGGAAAGCTGCAAATGGTGATCACGTGAGCCCGGGATGCTGGAACCATCCTAAATACATCCCAGTTGTCAAGTGCCCAAATTTTGATCACACAACCGTGGGAGTGCTGTGAAGGTCATAAGTGGGAGAACCAGTCATAAGTTACTTCTTCATTGCCATTGTTGAAAGATCACTAAACAAGGATTGCCTGTATTGTTTAGTTCAGGGGTCTTCAAACTTGGCCCTTTTATGACTTGTGGACTTCAACTCCCAGAATTCCTCAGCCAGCGTGCCTGGCTGAGGAATTCTGGGAGTTGAAGTCCACAAGTCATAAAAGGGCCAAGTTTGAAGACCCCTGGTTTAGTTGCTGTATCCAAGCAGTACCCCATATCTTTCCTGTTCCCTGAGAGAAAGAGCAGGTGAGTTTCTTTAGCTTCCTCACATTCCAGGGTTAGTTGTAGGTTGGCTTCACACACTGCACTAAGCCAAAAGATGACTTTTTTGGTTTAGTATGTTGTGTGAACTCTGTCATAGTGGCTAAACCATGGATAAGACAACTACTATTTATGCAGTTATAGGTATCTTAAGGCCTCCAGCACTACGTGAAACTACCAGATTTGATTGCAACTTCCAAAGATCTGACTACAACTACAACAAAATTTGTTTTACAGTGACTGGCGTTTTGGGGTGGGAAATTCACAGGACAAGTATTGTAAACCCTAACATTTAAAATTAAACTTAAAAAGTCTCTCTTGAATTGAGCACATCTTCATGGACGTGTGTGCAAACGTTTCTTGACAACAGTTCAAAAATGGTATTGCCTTATTTAGAGAATTTCTTTTTAGTGATTCCCTCATCTAAATATTAACTTGGTCTGATCCTACTTAGGTTTTTTTTCCCATGGAGCAAAGTGGATTTCCCATTCCTTGTCGATAGGTAAATCCACTCTAATGGGTACTCAGTTAATCATTGTTTAAGCATATAGCAATAAAGGTAATCTTCAACTTACAAATATTCTAATAATAATAATAATAATAATAATAATAATAATAATAATAATAATAATGATGATGATGATGATGATGATGATGATGATGATGATGATGATGATGTTGGAAGGTACCTTGGAGGTCATCTAGTCCAACCCCCTGCTTAGGCAGGAAACCCTATAGTATACCATTTCAGACAAATGGCTGTCCAGTTTCTTCTTAAAAACTTCCAGTGTCGAAGCATTCACAGCTTCTGGAGGCAGGTTGTTCCACTGATTAATTGTTCTAACTGTCAGGAAATTTCTCCTTAGTTCTAGGTTGCTTCTCTCTTTGATTAGTTTCCATCTGTTGCTTCTTGTCTTGCCTTCAGGTGCTTTGGAGAATAGCTTGGCTGAGATATTGGAACACTGCTATCATGTCACCCCTCTTCCTTCTCTTCATTGAACTAGACATACCCAATTCCAGCAACCGTTCCTCATATGTTTTAGCCTCCAGTTCTCTGATCATCTTTGTTGTTCTTCTCTGTACTCTTTCTAGAGTCACAACATCTTTTTTACATTATGGTGACCAAAACTGGATGCAGTATTCCAAGTGTGGCCTTACCCAGTGGTGGGATTCAAATATGTGAACAACCAGTTCTCTATGTGGATGCCACTTCCGGAAGTCTATTCTGTTCCTGGGCAACAAAAAGTTAGCTACCAGTTCTGCTGAACTGGTGCGAACTGGCTGAATCTCACCACTGGCCTTACCAAGGCATTGTAAAGTGGTATTAACACTTCATGTGATCTTGATTCTATCCCTCTGTTAATGCAGCCTAGCACTGTGTTGGCTCTTTTGGCAGCTGCAGCACACTGCTGGCTCATATTTAAGTGACTGTCCACTAGGACTCCAAGATCCCTTTCACAGTTACTACTACTGAGCAGGGTACCCCCTATATGCTGTTAGATCTGCTAGGAATCATGGTTCAGCACCCGGAGGACCATCAGTTATGCATTTTATGGTGGATTGGTACTTTCCTCCCCCCCCCCTTTCCTGATGACTCATCCCTGAGTCTCAGCTCGAAACAGCTCAAACCAGCTCAAACCATTCAGTTGCTTCAGTCAGACGTCATCTCTGAATCAGAGGAATTGGATGCTGCAAGACAGAGAAGTTTTTATTCTCTGAAAATAGAAGCCTATTGTCCCAACCACCAGATCCCCCTGAACAACGGGGTATGACCCTCACCCTTATCCTTGGCACAAAATCCAGACACATTTCCCTCAGAAAGCATGGTGCTGATACCGTAGCTCTCTCTGCCTGGCTCCACAGCCATGAGAAATGTGGAGTAGATGCATCAGAGCATAGCACTTTGGAGACAACCCCTCCTGAAGCCTTTTTGACATGACAGGAACTACAGGAAAGTTTAGCAGCTTCTTTTCAGCAAGGAGCAGACAAGCATGTGGCTCCCTGAGTGATCAGCCGCAGTTCCCACCAGAGGGAGAAAGCGTTGGGTAACTTCTAAGCCTCTTACCTTGGTGTAAGCTTCTTGTATTGACAGCAAAGCCAGCTGTCCAGTTAGGGTGCTGGCTTTAAGCTTTGTTTTCTACAAGTTGTTCATGTATTCTGTTCTGCTTTTCCAGAATAAATATGTTGCTTATTTTATTTAGATTCCTTTATGCCTTTATTGTTTTTAATAAATGTGCCCCCATCCTGTGCACCTATTGGGCTGTGAGATCACCTAAACACGATCCCTTTTCTGGTAGCTTTTTTTTTAATTCTTTAGATTTTTATCCTGCCAGTAGATATAGTGTATACCTTTTTTAATGAAAATTATCAACACTTTTGATCAGTGACATCATCAAAGTAAACAAATCCACATGATGATTATGTCACCAGATCATGACCCTAAGCGGAAGTGACGTGCCCAGCCCCCCCCACCCTCCGGATATGACGTGCATAGCCCTCCTCCCCGGATGTGATGTGCATAATCCACCCCCACGTGGTGCAGGACTCACAAGGTCATAACCCTAGTCGGATATGACGTGTTGGCCTAAGCCCATCAAGATAAGCATGAGTAGCCCTAACAGCCCTATTTTCAGATAAGGCGTGTTGAACCTAACCCCATCAAG
>NW_015388455.1:7911-11714 GCF_001527695.2 Protobothrops mucrosquamatus
AGCTGTGAAATAAAAAAAAATGCTTTTTATTTCTAATCATTCTAGCCTAATGATGCTTTTAATTTTTGTGGAGTTTTAAAAATCAGTGCCTCAAAAGCTGGGGAAAAAGGAGCCCCTAAAAGGCAGCCAGGGCCTGCATTTAACCCCCTTTTTTCTAAAAGGTATTTATTTCTAGGCGGTTTTAAAATCATTTCCTCCAATGCAGGGGAAAAAAACAAAACAAACCACAGCTATTCTGTTTTGGACAGGAAACATGCCTTTATCCAGTCTTTAACAGATAGATAACTCAGAAGAACAAACACGAGATAATTGCTTTATTCTGGGAATCTTAGGCAAACTTACAGTTTGAGAAAGTACTTCCAGGAATATGATGTTGGCAATCTGGTTGTTCCACAGGTAAATTGATATTAGATTTTCCTGGTTCTCCCAAGCGTCACATGGTGGGGTAATTGGGAAGTCTGCAGCCGTGTGCTGCGTGCGATGGTCCAAGAACAAAGACTGCCCTCAGGCTAATGTCCAGGGATGCCTTTGAAGCTCCGCCTCCTGACCCTTGCTCCCTCCCCTTGCCCTGATACGTAGGCATACATAGAGTTATACAAGATACATGCATAGAGAAATACAAGAGAAATGGATCTATGATCCAGAACACTCCCCGCTTGGAAATTAATATTTCCACTACTTACTAACTAAATATGAAAAAAAAATAAAGATATAGCATTAAAGTATACAGTACTCAATGTTGACTAACTTGTGACTACATAGGTAAAGAACTCAGCCCTTTTAAAACCCGCAGCTGGTTTGTACCTTTGTAAAAATCTAAAGACACATATTTTGCCAATTGCACCCTCAAATCCTCATGTACACGTAACCGTTCGAAGCACGGCCTAAATAAAATTTATTCTGCCCCCCCCCTACAGCAAAAGACAAGGAATATTAACAGGAATTAAAATGCTCACAAGAGGCAAGCAGCCAGGCGGCAAGTAGGGGTTAAGCCTTGTTCAGGCATGTCAGGGCCACGATTCCAGGCATGCGTATTTGTGTCTGCTAGTAAAAAAGGGGGTTAGGCCTTGTTCGGGACATGCCCGGGCATGTCATACCCCCCCGTGATTCTGGGCATGCGCAAGGCTCAAGGACGTGTCATTGCAATGGCAGGGGAGTTTGTGCGGGCAGGCCTGAACAGCTAGCGATTTAATTCCAGCAGTCTTTTGAAGATGGCAAATACTGATGGAGATTTGTTTGATGTAAATTTGACCCCCAAACCTCCCAAGCGTGAGCGTAGAATAAGAAAAGGACCTGAGCTATATGGCTTCATTGAAGAGAACGAACTTATAAAGCCTTGTTATCGCAGGTTCTGCAAACCATCAAGTGGTAAGTAAATAAAAAAATTAAGAAAACAGTATTTTGATTAGTTGAAACAGCTAGCCTAATTCTACCTTATTTCCTGCTTTAGAAACGGTGGAGTCTCAAAATGTCAGCATGCCTCAGATTCTGAAAGCGTGTATCATTAAAATATTACACCATTGTTTAATGGGGTGTCTACAATCAGATGAAGACCATGTGGATGGTACCAGTAAAACAGAGCTTATTAGCAGCTTATGCTTTAGACTTTCTATGCCTCATGTTCTCTGGATCATCATCAGTATTTCTGACAAAGTGAATAACTTATATTTCACCCGGGATTCCCTTGGTGAGCTCAAGACATTCATACAGCATATCGAGAAGAACAGTAAACCACTGTCATTAATGTCAAAGATTGAAGCTGAATTGCCATTGTCTCTGAAGAGGTTCATATGCCAGAATGTAACAGAAATTAATTACAAGAAACTGTTAACGCTATGAAATGTATAATAAAATGTGCTGTACAAATCACATGAAAGATGTATTATGTTTTTTCTTTTGCTGACCCCCTGTTTAACCTTGTCAGATGTTAAACACAGAGATACAATTTAATCAAAGCTCATGTGATATTATTCAATTGGGTTTTCCTGATGAGGCGGGGCTGGCCTGTTTTGCAAAAGGTGTGAAGAACTCACCTCCTCTGATGTGATTAATTTGTGACATCACCAGCGTGTATAAAAGTAGGGTCCATACTGGTCCAGTCATGTTTGCTGGTTTCTGGCATATCCATACATCCGGAGCCATTTGAGCTGCTAAGAAGACCCTTTACAGAATGGAAGCTACTATTGTAAGTAGTTTTATGCCTACTTTTTGAAACACTTAGATGCAAAATGGAGTTTATAACATTCTTGTCTGCTTGCTTGTTTGTTTGATTGTTTGTTTTCTTTCGCTAGAATGAATTGACAGACTCAGAATGTTTGAGGGTATATGAAGGTATTTGTCTTTCATACTTTCATACATTTAGATTCTTATAAACATTTCTGCAACAATTCTGACCATTGGGATTTTTCTTTTCCTTCAGAATGGGAGGACGATCAGCCATTCACGGATCTCACAATTCCCACAGAGCACCAATTGACAGACTCAGAATGTTTGAGGGTATATGAAGGTATTTGTCTTTCATACTTTCATACATTTAGATTCTTATAAACATTTCTGCAACAATTCTGACCATTGGGATTTTTCTTTTCCTTCAGAATGGGAGGACGATCAGCCATTCGTGGATCTCACAATTCCCACAGAGCACCAAGGGGCCCAGCATGACATGAGCCCGCAGCCTTCCACAAGCCACACAACACGAATGCTGTTAGGAGGTATAATATCTAGCATTTTATCCAACTACAAAACCATTAGTATTATTTTTTAGAAACTAAAAGGGGGTTGGTATAACATTATTAGGAATGTTTGTTTAACCAGAGCCGGCCTGCAAAAAAGCAAAAATGCATGGAGGTGGACTTCCCGCATCCCCAGCAGACAGTGATAGTTGTGATTCTATGCCTGTATCTCAAGCAGAAGGGGAGATATGTCATTCTATGCCACAGCTACAAGCCCCTAACTCTGCAAACTCTCAGAATATGAACAATGTTTATCTGGATATGGTGCAGGCATGGGAGAAGCCTATCCGAAGTTTCAGGGCTGTGGAATACTATCATCGATATAGATTTGTTAATCTTGACCGAATCCAGTCTTTTGTAGATGCTATAGAGGCTATTCATAATGCGATATAGACTCTTTTGAATAATGTTTCTAGGGACATAGGTCCAAACTATTTTGTTCAACTCCAGTTGGATGCAGAGGGGTTAAATCATCCTCTCTTTTCTCTTAGGAGGCGTGTGAATGATTTAAATGCTGATGATTTTCTGATCAGTGTTGAAAATCTGCTTCAAAGTAAGGCAGAGATATTGTGTGTGTGTGTGTGGGGGGGGTAATTTACAATTAGTGGTTACCATCATGAAGAACAAGGAAGGGGGAGGGCTTAGGAGAAAAAAGGACAACACCTAGTAGATTTCAATGTGGAAGGTGAATTTCTGTGTTTTGCTAGCTGTTTGCTCTGTCTGATTGGTGTGGATGTTAGAAATCAAGAAATTATTACCAGGGCCAGGGAACTTCACAGCAGACTGGGTGTTTCCACAGAAAACAGGATTGGCTTTTCTCAGATACACCTCTTTGAAGAAGATTTAAAGGTCACTATAAAGATCTTGTTTTATATGCAGGACGGGTGGAGGTTTTTTGTCACAGGTAGCCCCCAGCAAGAAAAAATAGTGTTTATATTGTTACACAACAAGCATTACTATGGCATCAAAAATATCAAGGGCTTCCTGGGTGAACGCTATTTCTGTAAATTCTGCCACACACCCTACCACCACAAATTTAGTCATGGCTGTCAATATATCTGCAGAGCATGC
>NW_015388455.1:12259-19910 GCF_001527695.2 Protobothrops mucrosquamatus
ATATTAAGAGAGGCCTGTATTCGATTTAGGGAACAGGTGATGAAAATGACTGAGCGTGAGTGTCTCAGTGGGGCCGGGGGGGATATTGTTGAGGAGATAGAGATTCGATGCATTGACCCCTTCCAATATATCACATTGGCATCTGTCTGCATGGCACAGTACCTGTTCATGTATTTGAAGAGCAATACCATTGCATTAGCTCCTTTGGACAGTTATCACAAGACACAGAAAAGGTATTCAGCTCCAGCAATTCAATGGTTGTTGCATAAAGAGCACACTGAGAATCTCAATATTCAGCATGTTCTGAAGGGGGGTGAAAAGCAAGTAGGCAAATATTTTTTGGACGGCTTTGCTGTCATAAATGGAACTCCCACAGCTTTTGAATTTCACGGTTGTTTTTTCATGGGTGCCCTGTCTGCTATGACACTCTCCATCCGATGACGTCCCGAGAAGAAGAATACAACAGAAACGCAGGTACGTAGTGTAAGCAAGGTGATTTAATCCCCGGCCAAAGCAAAGTCAGCACTGGGAGTGGTTTGCTCCCAGTGCTGTATATAGATGTGCCACACCCCTTCACCCCGCCCCCAGCAGCAAGCCAACATCCGCCTGAAGTACATAAATGCCCCCATAGTCCGGCCCCACCCTTCCCTGGAAACAGTCACGCAGGGCTTGTTGTCCCATTGGCCGCTTGGCTGCTGCACCACGCTATTGCCATCCCGGTCAGTCCTTCTGATGTTGCAGCCCCGTCCACGCGGTAGAAGCCTTTCCTCGGGCCCTGCGTCCTCCTGGCCATGTCTGTTGTGCGGGCCGGCCTCCCGCTCGATGGTTCCAGCCTCCCCTCGCTCGCGGCGGCTTTTGCTGGCCCCTCCCCCGGCGTCCACAAGCCACCCTGGCCCTCCGCGGCTTCCGTTGACCGGCTTCCGGATTCCCGGCTGGCTCCCAGCAAACGGCTGGTCTCTGCATGCTCCCCACCTCCCCCTCGTGCTTGGCGAAGCCGACTTGAGGCCCCTGCAGCCCGGGCACGGTAGGCGGCAGCGCGGGGGTATGAGGGGAGGGGGGAGGGTCGTACCTGCTGGCTGGAGCGACGCCGGAGGAGAGCTGGGCGGCTGCGGCGGCGTTCTGCCGCTGGGCGGCTGCGGCGGTGTTTGGCTGCTGCAGGCTGTGCGCCTTTCCCCCCCCCCCAGCGAATGGCAAGCCCCATGGGGCTTGACATGCGGCCCCCTCTACCATGGCTCCTCCTGGAAGAGAAAAGGATTCAGGTGAGGTTACGCCCTTACACGTGATGGCCCCTGGCCTCCCCGGGTATTTATGGTGGAATGCCCGTACCAGCCGGGGGGCATGGACGTCCCTTTCCCCAACCCACGAGGCCTCGGAGAGGGGATACCCCTTCCATCGGATGAGATACTGCACTCGTCCGTGGTGGGTCCGGGAGTCGAGCACCTCCTGCACCTCGTACTGTGACCCGATGACCGGTCCCGGCGCGGACTGCGACGGGGCCTCAGGGGCTAGTTTCAGTAGGCTCGCGTGGAATACGGGATGTACCTTTCCCAGCAAGGGGGGGCAGCCTCAGTCGTACGGTCACCGGGTTAAGTACTTGGGTTATCTGGAATGGCCCTATGTATTTGGGACCTAATTTTTTGCAGGGCACCCTCAGCCGGAGGTATTTTGTCGATAGATATACCCAGTCCCCCACCCGAAAGGGCCTGTGTTCCGCCCTCCTTTTGTCGGCCTGTGCCTTAACCGCTGCTTCGGCCTGCCTTAGGGCATCCTTCACCTTCCCCCACACCTCCGTCACCCGTGCTATCCAGGTTTGTGGGGAGTGGGAAGTGACCGTCCCCTGGGGCCATTCGGGGATGGGAACGAAGTCCACCCCATGCACCACCCGGAACGGGGCAAACCCTGTACTGCCATGCACGGTATTATTGTATGCCACTTCAGCGAACAGCAGGAGGTCCACCCAATCGGCCTGCTGGTAGGTGACGTAGCTGCGTAGGTAGCGCTCTACCATAGCGTTTGCTCGCTCCGCTGCCCCATTGGTGCTGGGGTGGTATGCCGAGCTGAGGCCTTGGGACGTCCCAAGGAGCTGGAGAAAGTCACGCCAAAAGCGTGCGGTGAACTGCACTCCCCGATCCGATATGACGCGCCGAGGTGCTCCGTGCAGACGGTATACATGCTGCAGGAAGAGACGCGCCAGCCGCTGCGCCGAGGGCAGGCCCTTGCAGGGGACGAAATGGGCCTGCTTTGAAAAGAGGTCAATGACCGTCCAGATCACAGTGTGCCCACGGCTGTTTGGCAGATCGACGACAAAGTCCATGGCGATCTCTTCCCACGGACGGTGCGGATCGGCTACCTTCTGCAACAAGCCCATTGGTTTTCCCACACGGGGCTTCGCAGTGGCACACACGTGACATGCTCTCACGTATACTTCCACCTTCGGTTTCATCCTGGGCCACCAGAATTGTCGTCGAACGAGATGTAATGTTTTTAGGAACCCGAAGTGTCCCGCCTGCTTGGCGTCATGGCACCGTTTGAGGACAGCGTTCCGTAGTACCTCGGGAACGTACATCTTGTCACCCTTCCAATCTACCCCCTCTCTCTGTGTCAAGAGGCCCGGGTGGTCCCGTAGCCAGACGTCGTCCCATGTGGCTGCCTGCAAGCCTGGTAACGTACTATCCCCCACCGTACTGGGGGTGAGCCGTGCGACCCCTTGGCTATAGGGCGGCATGATGGCCTGTACCACCTCCTCCCGTTTGCTATGGTACTGCGGCATACGCGACAAAGCGTCCGCCAGAAAATTCTTTCCCCCTGGCACATATCTCAGGGTGAACCGGAACCGAGTAAAGTACTGAGCCCACCTGACGTGCTTGGGTGACAGGCGTCGTGGTGTTTGTAATGCCTCGAGGTTCTTATGGTCAGTCCATACCTCGAACGGTAAGGCCGCCCCTTCCAACAGGTGCCTCCACGTCGCCAGTGCCCACCGAACGGCGAACGCCTCCTTTTCCCAGATTGCCCATGCCCTTTCAGTCGTCGTGAATGTGCGAGACGTATAGGCACAGGGTTGCAGCACCCCGCGGCTGTTTCGTTGGAGGAGTACCGCTCCGACGGCCACGTCACTGGCATCAGCCTGTACCATGAAGGGGGCTTCGGGCTGTGGGTGAAGTAATACTGGTTCTTTGGCGAATAGGCTTTTGAGGTCCTCGAAACCCTTTGGCACGTCAGAGTCCAGGGCAATGGCTGACCGGGTTTCGGCTTGCCGGTCAGATGTTTCGTACGTAAAAGCTCCGTTAGGGGGATGGGCAACGGCAGCGACGGATGGAATAAACTGCCGGTAGAAATTGGCAAACCCCAGGAAGCTTTGCAACTGACGACGCGTCCTGGGGGCTTGCCACTCCAACACTGCCTGTACTTTCCGTGAGTCCATTTCCACGCCATCCCCTGAAATGCGGTACCCCAGGTAGTCCAATTGGGATAGGTGAAACTCGCATTTCGATAATTTTACATATAGGTTGGCGTCGAGTAGCTTCTGTAAGACTTGGTGTACTAAACGGACATGCTCCTCTAGGGTAGTGGTGTAAATCAGAATGTCATCAAGGTAGACCAGCACCCCGCGGTAAAGGTGCTCGTGCAACACCTGATTGATTACTTGCATGAAGACCACTGGGGCTCCTTGCAACCCAAACGGCATTACGCGGAATTGGAAGCTACCAAGTGGGCAGTTGAACGCCATCTTCCACTCATCCCCACGCCGTATCCGTACTCTATAGTACGGCTCCCGAAGGTCCAACTTGGTGAAGACACGCCCCTTACCAAGCTGGGCCAGCAGATCTTTCATTAGGGGAAGGGGGTATAGGTGTTCGACACAGACTGCGTTGAGACCCCAGAAGTCAACACACAGGCGGAGGGATCCGTCCTTTTTCTCCTTGAACAGGACAGGTGCAGCGATCTGGGAACGGGCTGGCTGGATAAACCCCCTTGCCAAGTTCTGATCGATGTACCGTCGTAGTTCCTCGAGTTCCTTGGGTGCCATGGCATACATCCGGGGCTTCGGCAGTTTGGCCCCCGGTATGAGCTCGATCGCACAGTCGGTCGAGCGATGGGGAGGTAGCTGGTCACACTCCCTCTCACTAAACACGGCAGCCAGGTTGCTGTACGCTGCCTGGAAGGAGCCCTGCTCCCCCCCCTGTGCCTGTGCAACGGCCGCACAGCCCAATGGCGGACCAGCGCCCGTACACGCCGGGACCTGCTTCTTGGGTCCTACCCCTGGTGGCTGGGGCCCTACCGCAAGTCGAAGCTTACGGTAACCCCCCTCCCACCATATGGTCGGACCCCACTTGTCCAGCCATGCTAGACCGAGGATCACCACCTCTGTCATGGCTGGAGCAACAATGAAGCGAAGAGTTTCCCAATGCCCACCCAATTCCAGGCGGACCGGCTCTGTGACATGGGTAGCTGGGCCCCCCCTAAGAGAGACCCGTCCACCTGCTCAAACCGGACGAGGTGGGGTAGTCGTTGCAATTTAATGCCACAGTCCCTTGCTATTGTCTTACTGATAAGGCACCGTGTACATCCGGTATCTATAAGGGCCCGACATTCCTTTCGTGTCCCAGTCTGCGGGCTGGTTAAGACAACGGGCAACACAAAGGGGCTTACTGGTTCACTTACCATCGGATCGTTTGTTGTGTCGTCCTCGCTGTCATCAAGGCCCACCTGGTACCTCGCCGCTGCTGTGGCGTCCTCCTCTACCGGGGTTGCCCGTTGCGATGCTGGGGTCGACGACTGCTTGGGCGCTTTTGACCTCTCGGGTCCTTTTTTCGGAGTTGGTGTGCCCCGTCCGGCAACTGAGGGACCCCGTGGAGTGGGGGCCGGACATTCGGCTGCTCGATGACTTGGCTGATTGCACCGGAAGCAGCGGAAGGAGGCCGCACCAGACGGGACCGGAGGTTTTGATGGGCCGGCTGGTTGCCTGCCCTCCTTTGGCCTGACCAAGGGTCGTTGGGTCCGGCCAGTAACTCCTCCCCCTTTGTGGCACTCTCTCAACCCTGTGTCCAGTTCCACCGCCACTCTGCACCAGTCACGAAGTCGGTTGGGCACGCCTCGGTACACACAGGCCTGGCGTAGTTCGTGATCCAGGCCCGCCCGGAAATGGTGTACCAACAACCGTTCCGGCCACGAGGAACTTAACCGGCCCGCTAACCTCCGGAAGTCCCAAACATAGTCTGCCGCGGACTGGCCCCGCTGCTTCAGCGCCAGAATCTCCGCTTCTGCCCGCTGCAGACGGGCCATGTCCTCAAAACGGGCATGTAGGGCTTTGAGGAACAACCCTGCATGGCCCAGCTCCTGGGCATGGTCGCTGTACAGGTCGTCGGCCCAAGCTGCCGCTTCCCCTTGCAGCCCTGCGGTGACTGCAACCACCATCGCCCATTGGGACGGGTACAGGTGAGCGTACCGGTCCAGGTGACTAATCACATGGCTCATAAACATAGCCAGTTGGTCAGGGTTGCCATCGAATGTGATGGGAATGGGTGGTGGACCCCAGGTGAACCCTGGACCCCATGGGGCCACTGGTTGGACCATGCCCTGGGCCATAGCAGCAGGGGTGGACAGGGTTTGAGTCCCGAGGCCAGGTCCCTGGGCCCCTGGTGTTCTTCTTGACGGCGCCTCCCACGCGCCCCTACCCCCTGACCCACCTGGCCACGCTGGCTGGGGTTGCGGGGCTGGCCCCCCCGGCGATGGGCCCCTCGGCCGCTGGAGCGGTGGCAGCAGGTGTTAGCCGGAGCCGCGGGCTGCTCAGCCGGAAACGAGTCGATTCCGAACGATCCGACAACCCATCCACCCGTTGCCATGAGGACGGACCCTGGTATCCGGCCTCGCCAAACCGTTCTCGAAGCACATCCATCGTGTACTCGCCAGGCGCAGTGGAATAGCTCCAGTCCCCTTCATCGTCTCCCGTTACACGCCTCTCTCTCCATTCCAGCAGGGACGACCTGGCCTTTGGGGTGCGTGCCCGTTCCACCCCATTTCCCAAAGCAGGACTCTGCCACCACTCCCCCGTGGTCCCTGAAGCCACGCCCTCTTGGGAGGCCATAGGGAGCGTGGCCCAGGTCACCTTTGGTTGGACCACCGGCTGCGCTTCCTGGGTCTCTGTGGCGGGCGTCGGGTCTGTGGCTCTGGTCAAGACCTCCTCCGTCCCCTGAGGAGCATCTTGTTTGCCCTCCGCCATCCCCTCGAAGCAAGGGGAATAGCTATGGGGCGGTTGGAATTAAGGAGTGCTGACTTACTGACACTCTCCGTCCGATGACGTCCCGAGAAGAAGAATACAACAGGAACGCAGGTACGTAGTGTAAGCAAGGTGATTTAATCCCCGGCCAAAACAAAGTCAGCACTGGGAGTGGTTTGCTCCCAGTGCTGTATATAGATGTGCCACACCCCTTCACCCCACCCCCAGCAGCAAGCCAACATCCGCCTGAAGTACATAAATGCCCCCATAGTCCGGCCCCACCCTTCCCTGGAAACAGTCACGCAGGGCTTGTTGTCCCATTGGCCGCTTGGCTGCTGCACCACGCTATCGCCATCCCGGTCAGTCCTTCCGATGTTGCAGCCCCGTCCACGCGGTAGAAGCCTTTCCTCGGGCCCTGCGTCCTCCTGGCCATGTCTGTTGTGCGGGCCGGCCTCCCGCTTGACGGTTCCAGCCTCCCCTCGCTCGCGGCGGCCTTTGCTGGCCCCTCCCCCGGCGTCCACAAGCCACCCTGGCCCTCCGCGGCTTCCGTTGACCGGCTTCTGGATTCCCGGCTGGCTTCCGGCAAACGGCTGGTCTCTGCATGCTCCCCGCCTCCCCCTCGTGCTTGGCAAAGCCGACTGAGGCCCCTGCAGCCCGAGCACGGTAGGCGGCAGCACGGGGGTATGAGGGGAGGGGGGAGGGTCGTACCTGCTGGCTGGAGCGACGCCGGAGGAGAGCTGGGCGGCTGCAGCGGCGTTCTGCCGCTGGGCGGCTGCGGCGGCGTTTGGCTGCTGCGGGCTGTGCGCCTTCCCCCCCCCCAGCGAATGGCAAGCCCCATGGGGCTTGACATGCTACTCTGAAAAAGACCTCAACAAATTACTTGATTCAACATATGGTAGCCTGCACAACCGTACTAGGATTAAAGAAGAGTACCTCAGGGACCAGGGTTATGCTGTGCGCTGCATCTGGGAACACAAATGGAGGGCCATGGTGAGGATGACACCTCTTTGAAGCAGTTTCTAGTTGAGAATAAGCTCCCAACTCCTTTGAATCCTCGAGATGCTTTTTTTGGTGGTAGAACAAATGCTACATGCCTGTACTACAAACCAAAACCTGGTGAACAAATCTTATATTACGATTTCACCAGTTTGTACACTTTTGTGAATAAGACCAAGGAGTACCCAATTGGCCATCCGCAAATCATCTACCAAAACTTTGGGGAATAAAGCAATATTAGGTTAGGGGAGCACGCACACGCTACTTACGAGCTTGTGGGTGCTCCGGTCCTCAGGCTCCTACTCGGTCTCCAGGAGACCCAGACCCTCCGGCCCGGGACTACCGGCTGGTGTTATGTAACGCCAGGTCCGTGGTAAATAAGGCCCCCCTCATTCAAGATCTTATTTTGGAGGGGGGTGCGGACCTGGCGGGTATTAC
>NW_015388455.1:22157-34092 GCF_001527695.2 Protobothrops mucrosquamatus
TGACCTAGGGTGAGTTTTAAATAGGGACAATTTTTAACGATTTTAAAGAGCCACAGCTACCAATATTTGGGTTTTAATTGGTTTTTAGTAGGGGAAATTTTTTGTATGATGTTTTAATACGCTGTGAGCCGCCCTGAGTCCCATGGGGAGAAGGGCGGCATATAAATCCTGTTAAATAAATAAATAAATAAATAAATATTTTGGGGTAGCTAAAGTCAAAGTGTACCTGCCAAGGAATCTTTATTTCCCAGTCCTACCCCACAAATTAGGGGGCAAATTAATGTTTAGTTTGTGCACAACCTGCACAGAAAAACTGCAAACCACCCCCTGTAAACACAGTGATGAGGAAAGAGCTCTGACTGGGACATGGTGTACTGTTGAATTGAATGTTGCTTTAGAAAAAGGTTACAGAATTGTTGAAATCTATGAGATCTGGCATTTTGAAAGAACATCAAATGAGCTATTTTCAGGTTATATGAACACTCATCTCAGACAGAAACGGGAGGCCAGTGGTTACCCTGACTGGTGCAAAACAGAACAGGATAAAGAGCAATATATTCAGGATTATGAAAAGATGGAAGGTGTCCGCTTACAACGTGACCACATTGAAGTAAATCCTGCTAAAAGACAGATTGCCAAACTCTTTTTAAACCGCTGTGGGGCAAGTTGGGTCAGAGCACCAATCACCTGACCACATCTGTGGTGACAAACCCTGAGGATTTATTCAAATATCTTTTTGTGCCCTATTATGATGTTTCCTCATGTGAGTTTGTGGATACAGAGACAGCCATTGTGATGTGGAAAACAGCCAAGAACCACCCCACCAAATCCACATGCACTAATGTATTCATTGCTGGCTTTACAACAGCTTATGCACGGCTGGAATTATACAGGCTACTGGATGGGCTTGGCGATAGGTGCCTGTACCATGACACCGATTCATTTTTGTAAGTAGAGAGGGGGCGTGGACACCTCCTTTGGGTGATTATTTAGGACAGCTGACAAGTGAGATTCCACCAAACACTATGATAACAGAGTTTGTTGCGGCCGGTCCCAAAACGTATGCTTATGCTTTGTCCAACGGTGAAGCGGTGCTAAAGGTGAAGGGAATCATGCTAAACTGTGGTAATAGCAATAAGGTTAATTTTGACAGCTTGAAAGATTTGGTAGATGATTATTGTCTGTCTGGTGCAGAGAGAAAAAAAGAGATCAGGGTAGAACAGTTGGGGATTGTTAGGGTTAAGAAACAGTGGACCCTAGAAACACGGGTCCTCTGAAAAACTCTAAAAGTAGTGTATAATAAAAGGTTATTAAAGAGTGAGGATTACTGTACGCTGCCTTACGGCTATTAAGGATGGTGGAAAATATTGCACAATTTGTACACCCTTTCTCCTGTATTATAAGCGGGCCGTCCAATTCTGGCAAATCTTTTTTTATCAAACTAATGTTAGAACATGGCGATGTTGCGTTGTCTCAAATGCCTCAAAATATTGTATGGTTTTATAGCTTTTGGCAACCTCTGTACAAAGAACTGCTTAATAAATTCCCTTATATTAAGTTTATGGAGGGGCTTCCGTCGTCTTTTGAAGATGATCTGTTTCCGCCAAATCAAATCACTCTAGCCGTGATAGATGATCTCATGGCATCGGCCGGTGACAGCGATCAAATAGAGAAGGCTTTTACACGGTACGTCCATCACAGAAACCTGAGCATTATTCTCATACTACAAAACCTGTTTTTTCAAGGTAAGAAAATGAGAACAATAGCTCTGAATTCCAAATATTTGGTTTTATTCAGCAGCCCCCGTGATCAGATGCAAATTGTCACACTGGCCAGGCAGATGTACCCCACTAACACAAAGTATTTTTTAGAAGTATTCCAAGATGCCACTCGCAAACCACACGGGTACCTTTTGGTAGATTTGGCAGCCACCACTCCAGAATCCTACCGGTTGAGAACAGGCCTCTTCCCACCTGATTGGCCTACTGTTTACACAATGAAAAAGAAGTGTAAAAAGCAGTAGCCCAGTTACCTTAGCACTAGTTAATTTAAGACGTCAGAGAGGGTACGTAGAAATTGGGGGCTTTTAAAAATCTTAGTAAAGGCTGGACCAAGACAGAGAAAAGCCATTTTATGCAATGCTAATAATGACCTGGTGGGGGCAATAGCAGAAATAGCTCTGAACACCCTAAAAGGAAACCTTCCTCTGAAACCTTCACAATTCCGGTCTCTAAAGAGAAAGAAAGGTGTCATTAAAAAGTTGAGTGATAGGACTTCTGTTTCCGGATCGCGGCGCCTCTAGTCGTACGAAGAGATCCTTCTCTTCATCGGCTAGCTTCCCTCCGCCGGTAGACCCTTATGTGGGTCGAAAGTCACCCTGGAGGGCACGACTACCATCAAGGAGGCTTTGCTCCGTTGCGGAGGAGTGGCGGCTCCTCCAGCTGTCCGAGCTAACTCTGAGGGCTGACGGAGAAGAAGATCGGCCAGTAAAATGGCCGATCACCTAGCCGCACCAACCGCAAGTCAAAAGACCACCTAAGCATGAAGAACCAACGTGGTGAATCCGGGTGAGACCTTTCTCTTCTCTCGCTGTCCTGATTACTTTCCTGTAAAGAGTTGACTATTTCCCTTTTCTAAGAAAGCGGCGGCTGCCTATATGGGAAAAAGAGCTAAAAAGAAAAGAAATTAATAATTTTTTGTTTTTTCTGCTTGTTTTTTTTACTATTGGACTTTTCTTTTGGGGTGATATTTAGTGGAAAAGAAGAAAAAGGGGACATTGTTACCTTCAATTTTTATAATGCTGGAGACACCTCTCTTGTTAACTTTTTAAAGAAAGAGAATTTTTTTTTCTTTAACTTCACTAACTTGGAAAAAGGACTTTACAGTCCACTGAGGACATCTGGTGGTGAAAAGTGACATTGCAACTGTACTTCTCTTTGTTATTTGAAGAGGGATTGGACTTTCATATGATAACAGAAGAGAAAAGATAACCACAGCTGGGTGGTGAAGCTGGCTATTAGACCTTTGGAGGCGGAAATTTGTGGATCTTTTTCAAATACAGTCTCTAATAAAGGAATAGGCTAGTCTACCACCAAAATGGAAGAAAGTTACCCACATCTTGACTATGATTTAATACTGGAAACATTTTTAGAATTCACAGAAGACTTCAAAACTTATTTGAAACCTCGGAGAAAACTTAAAGATGCTACTTTGGAACCTCAAATTGACCCTCCAATAATGAATCAAGTTATAGAACAAGGAACAATAGAGGAAGAGCAGAGTAATCCTGAACAGGCCTCTATACATCAACATATACAATTTAAAGAGACAGAGGAATTATGCTTACAACCCAATTGTGAACTTACACTGGGAGAAAATGCGGAAACCACTGAGCCAACTAATTTTACACAACGTTACCTACAACTGATGGATAACTTCAATGACCAAGGAATCACCGTAACTGATTCAGTTCAACTACCAAAAATAACAGAGATTGACATCCAGATACAATTCTCCGAAAATTACAACAAAGCGGATAACTTACTTTTAACTATAACGTGGAATAAAAGTGAATATAACATTCAGATGATATTGGCAGAAAGGGAAGAAAATTTTGTTCAGTTTGAATTGGTCAGAAATTTTTGTAACCAAACTTTGAGGCTCGATAACCAAAAAGCTTTAATATGGGAACCAACTTGGCATAGAAAGAAAGCTAGAGTTAGGTTTAAACATGATATAAAATGTTACTTGATGGGTTAAAAAGGCTTTAGAGATTTTGTCTGATTTAATAACGAATGAAGGATGTGAATTTACTGTTATCATAGCTGAAGGAGTAAACTTTATTAGGAGTAAACTTTATTAGTGGTTAAAAAGATTTTATAGATGTAGATTGACGAAATGATAGAACATATTTTTAAAAACAGAAATGTATTTGTTGGACTTACATTATTATTTTAAACATGATAATTATGCTGTAATAGAGAGATTTTGTCTGATTTAATAATGAATGAAGGATGGGAATTTTCTGATATTATAGCTGATAAGTATTTGAAGGTCTAAACTTTATTAAAGGGGTTAAAAGATTTTTTACAGATCTAGATTGATGAAATGACAGAATATATTCTTAAAAGTAGAATTGTATTTGTTGGAGTTACAGTATATTATTATTTTAAATATGATAACTATGTTGTAATAGAGAGAGAGGAAGAGCTATTTGTGAGAGGAAAAAAATTAGTCTCAATGAATGATTTATCATTAAGGATACCTGAAATCCCAACTATATGTTCATTAAAACGTAATTGGAGTATGAGAACTGTAATTAGTAAAGCTTAAAAACAGGATATATATTATTATAATCGCAATGTGATTGATGATTTTTGCTTGATTGAATTTTACATAAAACTCTATTAATTTTAATAAGCAACATTATACTTAGGAAATAGAGAGGAAATTTTTGATAATTAATCTGAGCTATACTTATATGATTTTGTTTTCGAATGATTTGTCACCCTGACCACCACGTTGTGTCCTAAGCTTTTGTAAAAATGGAAAAAACCAATAAAACCTTTTTACAAAAAAAAAAAGTTGAGTGATAGAAAGGTCTCACTCAAAAAGAAGAAGCAGATCATACTTCAGTCGGGTGGTTTTATCGGTCCCTTCCTAGGGACAGCTATTGACTAGCCTGTTAGCTGGATAAACCATGGACCATGCCGAGAAAATGTATCTGGTGTCGCGTCATCAGATGGAGCAACTACAGGGCAGGCCGCCTACTATGCGGGCTATAGCCACTAACCGGTTGGATGATGAGATGCGTACCATTCTTCAGAGAGCTGATTTGTGTGAGGATGACAAGATTAAGCTCTACAATTCTGCACTGCAGCGGTATCTAAGACTGACCAGGCAAAATGAGTCTGAAAAGAACAGACTGAATCTCATTTATCCACCGGAAGAGCCTCGGCCACTTCCAACATTACCAGAACAGCCGCCACAGCCATCTCCGCAGGACACAGCGATGGATGAGATCCTAAGGGGTGTGAGCACCCGTTACAGGAAAAATGCGGAACTTTTGCTGAACAAAATGAAACAGCATCAGGACGTCTCAACCTGGGATGATCGTGGTACCTTTTTATACAAAGGGGTCCCTATTCCTGGTACTAATATTTTAGACTTGGTGAAAGGAGCCTCGCAACACCGAGCCCCTACTGAGAAGCGGAAACCTAAAGGCTGGGATGACTTTATGAATGCTATGGCTGAGGTGAATGTTCCAACCTCTATGTTGGGGTCTACAACTGTTAAAGAGCAAATAGAAAAGTTGAAAGATTCTCTGGTTGTTAAGGATGAAACTGCTACTAGCCCCGTCTCTGTTATGACACCCCCTTTTGGGACTCAGAAGCCTCTGATTACCGGTACCCCCTCTAGCCCTTGGACATTAAATCCTAGAAGTAGGTTCAGGTTTGGTGACTGGCTCAATTTGTAAAATGAATAAAAACACAGTGAAACAAGTAAAAACATTTAAGTCTTTTTCTTTATTTTACAGTAAGGCAGGCATGTCTGCATGCACTGGTGACGGTTACAGGTTCCAAGCCCCCATCCCACCTTTATAGTTTTTACAAACAGCTTTACCATTTGATCATTTTTAATATCGGCATTGGAGTACATATTTAAAATATTTTCATAATCCACTCCTTTAGTCTGGTTCAGTAGAAAAAACACACAGTGTTGCCCACAGGTCACAGTGCTGGGGTGTTGCAGTTGACGTTGGTGAAATGTGTACTTCTCAGCTTGCTGCTCTAAAAAACATCACTATGGAGCCAGGAAAGTCAGGGCTATCTGGCGGCCTTCCATAAGAATCAAAAAATTCGCCATATCCGGGAGATGGGAAGTAGAGGGCCAGCCAGTGTTCACCAGGCAGAGTGTGAGGGTGGGTATTTACAATTAATCCAAAAGGTCTTTTGGAGATTTGTCTCTGGGGTAGCAGGTCACACGGGTAGACCCCTAGAAAGGCAGTATTTCCAGAGAACAAGTGGAGGAGCTGCAGTGTGTCCATACTCACATATAATCAAAAAGCACATTCCTTGTGTGACTTATTTCAATAAGGTTTTCAAAGATTGCATAGAGAATCATGTTGACGGTGTTGGGGAGGGGTTGTGCAAATCTAATTTCGGCTCTGAGGTTACCGTTCCTGATCAAAGAATAGTGCTCAGAGCACCCCTGATCAGGGTTCAAGTCAAAACAATACAAAGTATACCCTTAGTTAAACTCTTCCCAGCTGATTAACAGCGGCCTGTCTTTCATGCATTTGCCTGTGGCTTGCACCATCTGCATGTACTCTCTCACAAAAAGACCGTGCTCATAATCAGGCTGAAGAGGCTTTGCGGGGATCTGCTCGCCATCACAATGCAGGGCGCAAAAATTGACATTGCAGTGTTGAAAATTGAACGGATTTCTTTCATAATCCCCACTAAAAGATGCATTGTCCACAAACCCAATCACTAATTGTTTAGGTAGCTGCCCCAGAAATAGATTTTCCCGATTACACACAAGGCTACCTGCAGGAATGCTGTAAACCTTCATCCCCACTCGATCAATGGGGTATTTGGCATTGGAGGTGAGCAAAGCTTCTGCATGGCCAAGGCGCACTCCCGGGGCTAATTTTACACGTTTTACAAAGAGAGAAGCTGCCAGGAGTTGCACTTTGTAATTCTCATTGCCGTCCTTCATCACGCAAAATTCATTTCTGCTTCTTGTGAGTTTGACTTTCACATCAACGCCGTTAATTAGCAGTCTGTCTTGAAAAAACAGATCGCTATGCAGAGGACCTAGCAGGTCCCATTTACGACTACCGGCAGTGTGTCTTGCTCTCGCTTTGAAACCGTAGTTCCCAGCGGCTGTCAGTAGAGTACTCTCCATGAGGTCCGAGTCATCTTTGTAAAAAACCCCAGCTGTAAATTGGGTACCCAGCGCATCACCACCAAAGTTCAGAATCAGTTCAATCATGGCCCGATAAGAATAGCAATGATGGCTCTGTGTAATGAGCCAATCTCCCAAGGTAACATCCAGCTGGTTAAACAGTGATGCTATGGGGTAGGTGGTCAGGGCCACCCTTGCCCCATCATCAATATCAGCCCCGTCAGCCTTTACAATCTTGCAACTCACATACAGCAGGTTGTTGTTTAAATCCATGTAATGCTCACCATGCCCCGTGATAAAAAATTCCAGGGGAGCGATGGGTGTTAGCGCTGAAAAAGGAGGGATCTCGACATAGGTACTGTTTTCAATACTGGTCTGTGTAGGCGCCAGTTGAAAAAGATCCAGTTCTGATTTAACACATTCCTCTGAAGCAGAATGAATAAATGACATATTGTATTAGAATATGTCTTCCTTGTCACAGGGCTTCCTCTTCTGCGCACGTCTCCTCTTGGTATGACGGGGCTTTTTCACAAGTCTTCTCTTTTTAAATGGAATAGGCGGGCCCAATGCGTAATTCTTCCTGGCTATGAACATCCCTGATCCATCCTGCCCCCTCTCAACAACACAGGATACAAGATGCCCCGCAACATCTCTGGCAATGTTTTTGGCAGCAGATTTCACATGCGGCTTAATGATTTCTAATGCTTGCCTCAAAAAAGGCATTGCTTTTCGAAAAAGCCCACGGAACAGACCCCCTAAACCTGTCCCGTACATAATGGGGGCTCCTCGGAAGCCTGGAAGGCCGCCACCGGCTTGTGCCCTGTAGTAAGCCACGTAGTCTTGAGGGTTCCCGTGCTCCTTGATTATAACCATACTTCACTTTTCCGAGGCCTAAAATGAAGCTTGACAATCACCTTCCCGTGATAAAAATGCACGTTTTTGTCCTGGTCGGTTTTGATTTCTATAGTAACGGTATCGATGTGATGATTGCTGACCGGTACATAATGTGGACGGTCATAGGTCATTGTGATGAAATCATTGTCTTGCCCTCGCACAGGCACACAGCGCAATAATGGCACATAGAAGTCACCCACCATCTGGAGCTCTACAATGTCTGTGTAAACATATAAGGTGCTGAATCCAGGGAACATACCTAACAGATGTCCAAGTTCTCCGCTAACTAGAATGGTATGCGGTTCATCCCCTTTAAGGTTAATTTTTCCACCCACTGAATCATAATGTAGGGTTGTCTTAGGTCCGTCCTTGGCATTTGATATAAGCTTGTTCATATTTTCTAACAGTTGTCGGATGCTGCTATAGTACCTGCTTCTCAAAGAAAAATTCCATCTCTTTCTCTCATTAGCAATTTCAAAATATCCAGGAGAAGTTAATGTGTGCCAACTATGCGGATACTGTATCTCTGCTAGCCCTACTTCCCATGACCCTGGAAGATCCAACGATCTCGCTAATTGAATAGTAAAATTAGAATTTTTGTTTTGGGGGAAAATTGCTGCTGATGCATTGCTGGGAAGGGTGATGTAAAACTCCGCCATATCAAAGATGTTGTACTTCAGTCTCCTTAACCCAACTGTTGAACTTCTCTGGCCATCCAGTCCATTTGACTAGAAACTCTCTGTGGCTCCCCCGCCCTCTTTTTTGGATAATTTTCTCTATTCTGTATATGCGCTGTTGATCAGCAGGAACCTTTTGGAGCTCCTCAAAGTAAAAAGCCCCCTTTACAGGGTCACCTGTGTAATCATTTAATCTATACACCACTCTTTCCCCCCTTGTCTCCAGTTCTTTGACGATGAATATCTCATCCGTATAGGTTTGCTGATAGCCCTTTTCAAACTTACCCTTCAGTCTGGATACCCTGACATGATCGCCCATCTTAAGACATTTTTCCTTTCTTTTACTTTTTAAAGCTACCCCATAAAGCCTCATCCACACATCCCTTTCGTTAGACAAATTTACGGTGTTAGGAGCAGTTCCGATGCTACGATGGTAAGTGTTATTGTACCCCTGAAGAGTATCTGCCAAAATGTCCACATACCGATGGGTATTTCTAGTTGTGAAATATCTCCAGAGTTTGTTTTTTAGGGTTCTATTAAACTTCTCTATAACGGCTGCTTTAGTTTCACTACGAGTGACAAAATGATGAATGCCATAACGTGCTAAATGTTTCTTCAGCGGAATATTCAAGAACTCTTTACCTGCATCTGTCTGTATTTTTCGGGGTGCGCGTCCTGTTTCAAAGATATTCTGGAAGGTGGATGTAACTTCCCTCCCTGATTTATCAGATAAAGGGGAGGCCCAGGCATATTTAGATAACACATCGATAACTGCTAAGATGTACTTTTTTCCATGGTTCCCCTTAGAAAATTTGGAGACATCTATGAGGTCAGCCTGCCATTGATGATCTAAGCCAGACACTACTGTTTTATTTCTAGGAAAATTAATTCTTGCAGGCTTATGAAGCGTATAAGCGTCTTGCCCTGACAGCCATGTCTTGACTTGCTTCATGGTCAGGTTTTTATCATGTTTTCTAGCTTCCTGAAAAAGGGTATTCACACCTCCATAACTCCCAGGGCTTTTCAACCAGTGGTACGCGTACCACTTGTGGTACTTTGCCACATGGCAGGTGGTACGTGATTGCTAGCCAAGTGTAGCAGGGGAGGGGAATGAGCCAAAGCAAGCCAAGCCTGAGGGAGAGGCAGCTGCAGCTGCAGGACTGTCTGGGCTTGGCAGAAGCCCCAGGAGCCGGCAGGGCTCCAGCTGATTGGCTCCAGCTGATTGGCGCTTCCAGAAGCAGCTGGGAGCTGGAGGTGAACTGAAGAAAAAGGTGGGGGAGAGGAGAGGATTGCAACATTGTGACATGTGACACGCCTGAGGCAGCTTAAAGAGAAAAAAAATGGAGTTTGTGTTTCTTATTTTCTTCCTTTGCACTTGATTCCTGTGTCTTTAAGGGTACAGGGAAGGGATTGGAAAAGTTCAGAAGGGCCAACCAGCTAGCCCAGGAGTCTACAAACTTAGCAACTTTAAGACCTGTGGACTTCAACTCCCAGAATTCCTCAAACAGCCATGAGGGCTGAGGAATGCTGGGAGTTGAAGTCCACAAGTCATAAAAGTGCCAAGTTTGACTTCATCATACATTTGTCAGTGCAAAGGGAAAGTGATTCAGCAACAGAACAGCCACAGAAGAAATTAAAACTGGTACTTTTTTTCTTTTTTTCTACAGTTTGTAATATTTTATTAGATTATAGAATACAATACAAAAATACAAAAGCAAATAGTAGGACACAGTAGGGAGGAAAAAGGGGGGGGGAAGTGAGGGGGAGAAGGGAAAAAGAACATACCTCCTCTGTTGCAGTAGAAGGAAGCATTAACATTAAACCTCAATTTTTTACTTTTCCATAATATTATAAACTAGCCATTTCTATAACAACAAATGAATCTAATCAATAAAACCCAAAATCCCCCCCTTTTTTGACACCTTGCTAAGCACTGGTGGTACTCAAATATTGTCATGTCCTAAAAGTGGTACAGTCTGTGAAAAGGTTGAAAAGCCCTGCCCTACACATCCTGGTGTATAATAAATACGGCTTAGAAGCTTTTCATGCATCATTATACTGAAAGACCACTGACAAATGGTCAAGCGTTGACGTTAACACAGTCTTTAATTGGTTATACAGAGTTCAGAGGGGGCATGGCTCCACCATCAGAAAAATATCCCTCATCACCACTATCAGAATCAGAAGATAAAGGACCATAACACGCTATTTTACAATACGTTGACCCGCCTGTACCCCACAAATCATGTCCGCAGTCCCAAGCAAACCAGTCTTTACATAAATTGCAGCTCTTTAACTCACAGGGTAGATAGCGTGGTCTCTGGGATAGCTCAGAATCCCTGTTATAGTCTAGATCAGAAAAATCTGCAGAAGCTTTGTGACCACGGCGATTACTACAGGAATATAAAATCGGGGTGTCTTGAAGTGTTTGCTGTCTAGGTGTTATTAATTTGGAGTCTGCAAAATATAAAGCACATCCTGTTAGTGTGCTATCCGCTCCAGCAGCATTTACATTATCATAAATAAAAACATATTTACTCACCATTGCTGGGAGATAATGTAGCATCATTTACCATTTCACAGGCTGTCCGGTAAGTACTCTGCACCTCATCATTAAAGTTAAAACACACCATGCTACAGCCGTGCAAAAGGGGTCTGAATAAAAAAATTTCTTTATCATAACCCCTGCAACAGATTTTGTTGCATTCTGCCGGCTAGGGCCTTGTGTCAGTGCGTGCAACACTAGCTTTTGCTGTTGTTTTAAAAACAGATTTGGAATCAGAGGTTGCCATCTTCAAAAGACTGCTGGAATTAAATCGCTAGCTGTTCAGGCCTGCCCGCACAAACTCCCCTGCCATTGCAATGACACGTCCTTGAGCCTTGCGCATGCCCAGAATCACGGGGGGTATGACATGCCCGGGCATGTCCCGAACAAGGCCTAACCCCCTTTTTTACTAGCAGACACAAACACGCATGCCTGGAATCGTGGCCCTGACATGCCTGAACAAGGCTTAACCCCTACTTGCCGCCTGGCTGCTTGCCTCTTGTGAGCATTTTAATTCCTGTTAATATTCCTTGTCTTTTGCTGTAGGGGGGGCAGAATAAATTTTATTTAGGCCATGCTTCGAACGGTTACGTGTACATGAGGATTTGAGGGTGCAATTGGCAAAATATGTGTCTTTAGATTTTTACAAAGGTACAAACCAGCTGCGGGTTTTAAAAGGGCTGTGGTTTGTTTTGTTTTTTTCCCCTGCACTGGAGGAAATGATTTTAAAACCGCCTAGAAATAAATACCTTTTAGAAAAAAGGGGGTTAAATGCAGGCCCTGGCTGCCTTTTAGGGGCTCCTTTTTCCCCAGCTTTTGAGGCACTGATTTTTAAAACTCCACAAAAATTAAAAGCATCATTAGGCTAGAATGATTAGAAATAAAAAGCATTTTTTTTTATTTCACAGCT
>NW_015388455.1:34098-35865 GCF_001527695.2 Protobothrops mucrosquamatus
CTTGATGGGGTTAGGTTCAACACGCCTTATCTGAAAATAGGGCTGTTAGGGCTACTCATGCTTATCTTGATGGGCTTAGGCCAACACGTCATATCCGACTAGGGTTATGACCTTGTGAGTCCTGCACCACGTGGGGGTGGATTATGCACATCACATCCGGGGAGGAGGGCTATGCACGTCATATCCGGAGGGTGGGGGGCTGGGCACGTCACTTCCGCTTAGGGTCATGATCTGGTGACATAATCATCACGTGGATTTGTTTACTTTGATGACGTCACTGATCAAAAGTGCTGATAATTTTCATTAAAAAAGGTATACTCTATATCTACTCCTGCCTTTTTTCCTCGTATACAATTCAAGGCAGCAAACATACCTAATATTCTTCCTCCTCCTATTTTCCCTGCAACAACCCTGTGAGGTAGATTGGGCTGAAAGGATGTGAATGGCCCAAAGTCATCCAGCTGACTTTCATGCCTAACACAGGGCTAGAATTCACAGCCTCCTGGTTTTGAGCCTTAACCACTAGTCCAATTGCTTTACAGTTACTCCTTGACTTACAACCGTTCATTTAACGATGGTTCGAAGTTAGAACAACACTGAAAAAAATGACTTACAACCAAGCCTCACATTTATCACCATCGCTGCATCCCCATGGTCACATGATCAAAATTTGGCCAGTTGGCAACCAGCATGTATTTGTGAAGGTTGCAGTGTCCCATGGTCACGTGATTATCATTTGCAACTTTCTCAGACAGCTTTCCACAAGCAGTCAATTGGAGAAGCCAAATCCGCTTAATGACTGAGTCACTTAACTGCGGTGATTCGCTTAACAAATCGTAAAGTCAGGCGTGACTTACAAAACAACCAATTCATGTGATTGGAGGGGGGGGCAATGTCAGAACTTCAATATTGGGTCCTAAGTAGCTTTTAAGGGGGTCCATCATAACATCAAACAGTTGCTGAGTGACCGTTGTAAGTCAAGAAGTATCTGTATGCTACTCTATTTGCATATATTCTGTAGGAGGTTGAATACGGATATGTCAAAGTCATTCTGGCAATCTAAATAATAGTTGGAGGAGACACCTTTATTTTTATTCCCTTTAATGTCTCAGGATGCCTTCCTTACAATGCAATCCTTGTTTGGTAATAGTGGTTCAGGTGTTGGCCTAGAAACTAGGAGGCTGTGAGTTCTAGTCCCACCTTAGGCATGAAAACTGGTAGGGTGACCCCTGGCCAGTCACTCTCTCATCCCAATGCACCTCACAGGCTGGTTGCTGTGGGGAAAACAGGAGGAAGAAGAAGTATTAGATATGTCTATGGAAATTCTCAGTCATCCGGGTCATGGTTGTCCCAAAGGTGCGTTTTCAGGAGGCAACTGGACTTTCTTGTTTTTCTTTGAAGACATTTTGCTTCTCATTCAAGAAGCTTCTTCAGTTCTTCAGAAGAACTGAAATGTCTTCAAGGAAAAACAAAGTCCAGCGCCTTTTGAAAAATCACCTTCGGGATGAGTATTAGATATGTTTACTGCCTTAAGTTGTATATGAAAAAAATATTTCATATATATATATATACATAAAAGGCACCACAGACAGAATCAGCAGGATCCTCCACAAACACAACATCAAGACAGCATTCTGCACAAACCGAAAAATATCCACCATCCTAAGAAACCCCAAAGACAAAATTGAGTTAGAAAATCAAGGAGTATATGAAATCCCATGCACCGCCTGCCCCACCACATACATCGGACAAACCAACAGAAGAATA
>NW_015388455.1:39168-41369 GCF_001527695.2 Protobothrops mucrosquamatus
CCTCTTCTGATCCTCGCTCTCAACGGGCCGTGTATGCGTAGCATCCAAACTCCCTAACCCTCGTGCTTCGGCACTCCACCCCCTCCTCTGTCAGTATCCGTCCGGTTCAACCTTAAGGTAGCCACGGTGGTCCCGACAGTCTAACTCCGGTCCCGGCTCCATCCCCCTCCTACTTTCCGGGCACTCCATCCGCCCCCCACCCTTCCCCGCCCCAGGAACCTCCTGCTCCTTCATAGCCCTCCATTCCCCACCTCCCCAAGCATCCTTACATTCCCTCTGCTGGGGATCTCGTTCCCTTGCCCAGCGGACACGGGTCACTCCTCTCCCTCCAGCCGCCAAGGGGGTTTGTTGGGACAGGTGTTGGTCCGTGGGGTGAGTCAGTACTGCTCCTGAGGGGCGGGGGGAGGGGGGGAGGTTGCCGTTGCCGTGTCCCAAGCCTCAGGCGTTCATCGTTGTTTTTCGGGGGATCCTGTTGCTTGTTCAAGCAGGACCGCGTCATCATGGCATGCGTGCTCCGTCCTGCATTCCAAGGGATTTCCCTTGGGGGTTTCAGGTCCGTTACCGGTACCGCCTGCTGGCAGGGGGGAAGGCCTTCTATCCGAGTGTGCGGGGCATCTCCCACTTCCTGCTTCTGACGGGGATGTCTATCGTGTCCTGTCCTCCGACGCCCCAGGGGGTGGTTCATGCACCATGCCCTAAGCGTCCGCTGCGCCGGGCACATCTCCATGTGGTGATTGATGGATTCTTCCTCCGTAAACCATGCCTCCTTCAACAGCCGGCCCCCTTTAGTACTATCCTTTGCCAGGACCTGAACCTGGTCGAAGTCAAAGCGGTGGCCACTTTCAGCCATATGAGACCAGACCTGCGAGTGCTGTTCCCCCCTTCTTACCACCAACTTATGTTCGTGTATGCGGGTCCCCAACCGTTTGGACGTCTCCCCCACATAATTGTGTGGGCAGTCCATGCATCTAATCCGGTATACCACCGCTGACCTTTCAGCGATGGGGAGTTGGTCCTTGGGGTGCATAAGTTTGGCCCGTAAGGTCTGGTCAGGTCTATGGGCCACCTTGATGTTATACGGGGCAAGAAGTCTGGCTGTAGCCTCGGAGACATTATGGATGTACGGAAGGGTGACACGCCCGGGCCGCTCCTGGGATTGCTCCTCGGAATTCCGCCTTGCAATGACGTCTCACAAAGTTTAAAGGGTATCCGTTCAACCGGAAGACACGGTGCAAATACCTGGTCTCCTCCATTCTAGACTCCACCGTGCTGCAGTGTGAACGGACACGCCCAAACAGCGTCTTGACACACCCAATTTTATGGACTACCGGATGGTTACTATCATAGTGGAGGATGCGGTCCGTGTGCGTGGGTTTGCGATAGACCCTGGTGTTGACCGATCCATCTGGCAGTCGTTGCACAAGGACATCCAGAAATGCTATCGCGCCCCGGACCTCATCCTCCACCGTGAACTCAATATCGTCGGAGGAGGACAGGACACGATAGACATCCCCGTCAGAAGCAGGAAGTGGGAGATGCCCCGCACACTCGGATAGAAGGCCTTCCCCCCTGCCAGCAGGCGGTACCGGAAACGGACCTGAAACCCCCAAGGGAAATCCCTTGGAATGCGGGACGGAGCACGCATGCCATGATGACGCGGTCCTGCTTGAACAAGCAACAGGATCCCCCGAAAAACAACAATGAACGCCTGAGGCTTGGGACACGGCAATGGCAACCTCCCCCCCCTCCCCCCGCCCCTCAGGAGCAGTACTGACTCACCCCACGGACCAACACCCGTCCCAACAAACCCCCTTGGCGGCTGGAGGGAGAGGAGTGACCCGTGTCCGCTGGGCAAGGGAACGAGATCCCCAGCAGAGGGAATGTAAGGATGCTCGGGGAGGTGGGGAATGGAGGGCTATGAAGGAGCAGGAGGTTCCTGGGGCAGGGAAGGGTGGGGGGCGGATGGAGTGCCCGGAAAGTAGGAGGGGGATGGAGCCAGGACTGGAGTTAGACTGTTGGGACCACCGTGGCTACCTTAAGGTTGAACCGGACGGATACCGACAGAGGAGGGGGTAGAGTGCCGAAGCACGAGGGTTAGGGAGTTTGGATGCTACGCATACACGGCCCGTTGAGAGCGAGGATCAGAAGAGGGGAGAGAGAGAGAGGTGGATGGAGGGAGAAGGAAGGGGGAAGGGGGGAGA
>NW_015388455.1:42558-50078 GCF_001527695.2 Protobothrops mucrosquamatus
TATATATATATATATATATATATATATATATATATATATATATATATATATATATATATATATATATATAGTACAAAAAGAGCATCATTCAAAATGTGACAGGGAAAGAGGCAATGGAAAACTAGAAAGCCAAACTGGGTTGCTCAGATTTCCATGCACGACAGTATTTCTGTAAGTACAGTAGTTTTGTTTGTTCTATGAATTCATTGTTTGATCATCAGAAAACATTTCTCTGCTGCTGTCTTGTAACCGTAGGTGAGTCTTTGCAATGGCTGTCAGCAGTACGGGACACGTTTTCCACAGAACTTCACCAATCATTTTACCCACAATGCTCAGGGACTATAAGTTTAATTAGAGTAGTTGACACTCCTTTGAGAAACTGGCTAAATAATTGCTGAGTTCATGGGATTTCAAAGGAGACCGGTTGGTGGGGAAGGGGGAGAGGAGAACTTGTGGGTTCCTTGCCTATTTATTTATTTATTTATTTAGGAAAAGTGATGATGGAAGGGCATAGTCAATTCAACTTGGAGAAATGCATTGTAAGGAGAAAACGAGAGCAGATGTTTTTCATATGACTGCTGTTTTCTGAAGCATAAAGTGAAATGAAACTGTCTGTTGCACAGAAGATTGGGGAAAGGTTAAGGGCAGGACATCTCCTAAAGAAAGTGGATGTGTTACTGTGTGCCAAGCTTCAGCAGGGAGCAAAAAAAAAGGCAGGAGAAAGGGGAAAGAAAGGAAAGGAGGAAAAAAGAGAGGAAAGGAGAGGGGAGAGGGGAGGAGAAGAGAAGAGAGGAGGGGAGAGGAATAGATTGCACTCATATTTGCATGTTTGTGTGGGTGTGAATGCTGACAAAAATGGGCACATCAGCCACTAACATGAAGTCCTAAGGAAGAGAGATTTAAAGGGAACCAGGCTGGACAAAGTTTTTCTCCCCTTCCTCAGTTGTTTTTCTTCCATTTCACTTTAGATTGTAAGCACATGAGACTGAGACTTTTCCTCTGCAAAAACTATGCAGACTCATGGCTGCCTGCCTCATTGCCCTCCATCTTTCTGCAAATATTAAACACTATTTTAAATGTTTAAACAGCAGTGTTTTTTTTTAAAGTGCACTATCTGGAAAGCAATAATAACTTCTGGCATTTTAGTTCCAATTGGCCACAGCATGAGTAGATCCTAATGTTGATTCTTACATTTTTACCCCACGGTTCTTCCAATACTTGGTTGTTGGCTGTTGGTTGTTTATGCATTGCTCTTATCTACAGCAGGTGGCAGCCCTTAGCTAATCTTGAAAGTTAAGCAGGACCTGATATTCCCAAAACATGAGACTACAGGGGAATATTAGAAGTGAAGCCCACACTGGGAAGTCCAAATCATCTTTTGGAAGAAGGCAACTGTTTTTAAATTGTTGCTATTAGAACTTCATGGTTGTTTTTGTTCATAAAGTCATCAGGAATCCAGGAGAGCTTTACCCTAAATACTGCCTTTCCTTCAAGGAACATAAGGAAACTCAACTTCCCTTTTTTCTGCTGAGGTTGATTAGGCTGATAAATAGCAATTGGCTAAATTTCACCCACTGAGAATAATAATGAGATGTGAATTTCAACCTCCATTTCCTGGGAGTGATCTAGTCCCCTAATCAATACCCCAATACCTCTTGTTGCCTTGAAGCTACTGTGTCATATTCAGTTCTGGGAATAAGTTTCAGCCTTGTGTCCAATAGGTTACCTGCTAAATTGTTGAAGTTCTGGGCTGGGAGAGCCTGTGACACACTGGGCAAAATTCCCACAACTGCTTGTTTTGCATGTTCAGCAGTTAGTGGCAATGGATTTTTACAAGAGACTTTAGTTATGATGACAGAAATTGGATGTAAGCCAGAAGGGTGGCCTTCTAATGTCCCATAGATTAATACCATCTTTTCTCAATGACTCTGGATGATTGGAACTGATTTTTTTTTTAAATCCTCTCAATATTGTCTGGACTGAGATGTGGGGAGAAGAAAAAAGAGCAATTGATCTTCGCACATCTGAGTGCAACCTAGCCCACCAGAAGGAAAGCTGAGTTTTCTGATCATATATTATGCCTGGGATGTAAGACAAATGTCTCAGTTTCCATAGAGCAACAGTCCTCTTAAGAGTAGCATGTAGGGAGGGAGTATTAATGTAGCCCCTTCATGTTAGCTTCTTTTGTGTTTCCTGCAAGGTAGTGTACACCGCAAATAAAAGTCAGTCTCTTCCTATAGCAAACTCTATCATATCCTGGTCTGTGGGTGTCCCCACAACCATCAGCTCAGCAGTTTAGGAACAATCTCCTCAACTCACCCCAGTATTTAAGTCCTCTTTCTCTTTAAGGTGGCTACCTTCACCATCTGTACCTTTACTCTCCCAAAAGATTCTAATGTTTTCTAGAGTAGAATGGGTTACCTTCTAAGCACCATAACTTTAGATATCCTGGTTCGGAAGAAGCCTGGATGGATAAGTGGATGGATGGATGGGTGGGGGTAGGGTGGGGGTGGATGGATGGATGTTTATGTGGCAGCTCCAGGGAACATAGCTCTTCAGGCCATAGTCCCAAATTTATGCCCCATCCTATAACCACTTGTTTATCTCTGGTGGCAGCCACAAGTGGAAAAACTGTGTGTGGTGTGTGTGTGTGTGTGTGTGTGTGTGTTTATTTCTTTTGCAATTCCCTGTGAGCAAAATTGTGTTGTGCTTCTCTGAACCTCAGCACTCCCCAATCACAGAAAACAAAACATTCCCCCACCTCCAAACCAAACCAATCCAATCCAAAAAAATAAGACAGCCTAGGAGATGCCCCAAAATTCCACCTTAAGAGGTAGTGATGTCATCACAGGGTCTGCAGTACCAGAAGGCGCAGCCCTGCATCCGGAGACTAGGGGTGGAGGGGGGGGAGGTAGGAAGCAGAAACACACAAGGTGTGTGTGTGTGGGGGGGGGAAGAGGCAGACAGAGTGACTCTATTCAGCAACATCCTGCATCTCCTTCTCCCCCACCCTCCTCCACCTCACCATCAATTATCGACTCCATCCTTCTGCGCTGCTACAGAGATATCTCAGTCCCCAGAAGGTGGTGGTGGGGAAGCACTCCATAACCTCTCTCCTGCTCCCCTATTTTTATTCTTTTTTATTTTTTATTTTTATTTTTTTTGGCGGAGAGGCAGGGGCAATTCCCTCCATCACAGGCTTTCCTTCTGTCTCTGTCTTCCTCTCTCAAAAATAACACTAAGCCAAAAGGGCTGGTTTAGCAGGTAAGTATGGGCCTTTAGTGGCTCTATTGGTGTGTGTCAGTGTATGTTTGTTTTCTCTGTTGGATGGCAGAGGGAGGGGGTGGCTAGGGTCAAAAAGCTGGGGAGGGGGACAAAAATACAGGCTGGTTGTTTTCCCCCGAAAAGGGAGCTCATAGAGAGCATATGGGGCCAGAGACGGAGGGGGAGTGAGAGTTTCAGCACCTGTGACTGGACAGCAGCATGTTAAAAACAGACCGTAGGCAAGGATGGCTTGTGCTCTGCTGACACTTACTGATTTACCATCTTCTAATCTAGAGGATACAGGTCTGGTTTTCAGTTTGGTGGCTATTTGCCTGCTCATATTGTGTGTGTGTGTGTGTGTGTGTGAGAGAGAGAGAGAGAGGGAGAGGGAGGGAGAGAGAGAGAGAGAGAGAGAGAGAGAGAGAGAGAGAGAGAGAGAGAGAGAGAGAGAGAGAGAGAGAGAGAGAGAGAGAGAGAGAGAGATCTTGATTTGTCTACATCTGTGCATTGCAGTGTGTGAATGCATGGGCCATGGCTTGAAGGATACCTCAATGTCCCCCAACTTCAGGCCCTCCAGACATGCTGGACTACAAGTCCCATCAGCTTAGGGGAACCTTTGCTGTCTGGAAAGTGTGGAGTATGGAAGTCATAGTCCATTACATCTGAAGGAAGGGAGGAAGGAAGGAAGGTTTAGAGGGATATGAAAGCAGAGGAGGAATCAACGGGTGTGCAAAAAGACAGCTATTAATATGATTGAATGGTCAGTGTGTATGAAAGTGTGTCTCTGGGATTATGACTCCAAAGGGAAGTAAGTTATATTTGATTGGGATTGGCACATGAGAGAAACTACCATGCTAAAATATGGTCAGCAATTGGGAAATGTTTGCATGCCTAGCTGCACCTGAAAAATAGGCAACAATTTGGTGTGTCATTGCATTCCTGTATGGTGGTTGCATTGGTGATGTCCTCGGCTTTTGTGTGGTATCCATTGCTCTGCTGTAGTGGTAGGACAGAAAATATGAGGAGAGAAAAGAAAGAGAGAGAGGGGGGGGAAGTTAAAGTGAGATTATTTCTGTAAGAAAAAGCCAAACACAGTCACATACTTCCTCACAGGAAAGCACAAAAAGAAAGCTGTAAGAACCTGATGGCCCCACAAATATTAGGGCATGCAAGGCTTTAAAAATAACAGATTGGCTCCTGCCCTTGAAAACAGCCATGCACCATTGCTAGATACATGTGCTCTATTAATAATAGTATTATTTCGATTTATAGCCTATCTTTCTGCTTGGGAACACTCATTCCAAATTCACATGAGGTTGTTGGCAACTTCCTTGCATTTTGCCTTCATGTGTAATTACAAAAATTTAAATTGCATCCAGAAACAATTTTTTTTTAGCTTTGAATACTGTATACATATAGAAAAGCGATTCAGGATATTACTAATGTATTAATTAACTATATTTTAAAATAATAATAAATAAATTTTCAGCCAGTCATTCTCAATAAAGCTTATGATGAAGGCAAATTGTAAGAATTTTCCATTAAATAAATTGGCAGTCCAATCTTATCTGGATGGACTCAGAAGGAATCCCAGCTAGATTCCTCAGAAATTGCTGTCTACATAAGGCTGAACAGGTTGCAGACCTGAATAATAAAATTCTGAAGGTGTTTCTGTGTGGAGGGGTTTAGAAGTTGGCTCCTCCCATTCCCACGTCCTTCAAGCCAGCTTTATCCCAATGGAATACTTCCAACCTCTTGCAAAGCTCCGGTGACCATGATGGTTCGAAATGATGAGCATAACTGGAAGGGCAATTACTCTAAATGTTTCACCTTATGCCTTTCCTTTTTCTCAGTTATCCTTCCTAAAACATTTATATATTTTGTTTTTGGAAATATACTAGGGCAGGGCTTTTCAACCTTTTCACCCATTGTGCCACTTTTAGGATATGGCAAAAAAGAGAGGAAAAAAGTGATATAGTACAGGTAGTCATCGACTTACAACAGTTCGCTTACTGACTGTTCGAAATTACAGTGGCACTGAAAAAAGTGCCCCCCAAGCCACAGCCGAGCAAGACATCTGCCTGCCCGCCTGGTGGCGCTCTTCCTCCTGTCCGAGGTTTTCATTGTTGTGAGCATTTCTGTTGAGGATTGGCAGCGGGGGGTGGGGGGTGGGGTTTTTTTTGGTTTTTATTCCCCCCCTCCTCTGCTGGGTGGTTGCAGCAGGTTTTGGTCACTTCACATGACCCTGGGACACTGTGACCATCATAAATATGAATCAGTTGCCAAGCATCTGAATGTAAATCACAAGACCCTGGAGATGCTGCAACATTCCAGCTGATCAGTGCTTCTTCTGGGCTCAGCAGAAGCGCCAGGATCAGCGCCGAGCTCCAGCTGGAGCCTGNGCTTCTGCTGAGCCCTGACAGCCCTGCAGCTCCAGCCATCTCTTGCTCAGGCTTGTGTGGTGCTGCCACCGGTTCAGCTCATTCCCCTCCCCCACTACCACTTTTCTAGGATGGTCACGTACCACCTGCCAGGTGCCAATGTACCACAGGTGGTACCTGTACCACTGGTTGAAAAGCCCTGCTCTAAGGAGCAGATTATAGCTTTCACTGTATTTGGAGTGGCAAATATATTTCAAACATATGCACACTATAAAAAAATGCTAACTTTGAAATGGAAAGTGCAGGGTTTGGGATTTTAAAAGTCTAAATCCAAAGTCTAAAACTCGGACTCTTGGTGAGAACAGTTCATTAGGAATTTAGTTGTGCCAATTATCCTAAGTGACAGGCTCAAAATTCGGATAGCCATTTACTTTCCTGCATGTTGTTTTTATAGATCGGTTTCCACAACCTGTGCATTTTTATTCCCTGCACAACCTTACATGCCGCATTAATTTAGGAACATATGTAACACTGAGGCTTGAGTCTTAATTCACACACACAAGCCTACATTCCCTTTACAAATACCCAAGCTCCCTTTCAGGTACATGAGCATGCATTTGAGTGTACAGGGACAATTATACATTCCATGAGTAAAGGAACAGCAATTAGTGAAACTCCAGGCTTTTTTTCCCCTTTGGTATACTCACACAACCAATATTTCCCATCTGGCTCTTGAACAAAAATAATCTCAGCACAAACATTATTGACAATGGACATCCACCCATTTAATTGCATGGTCATGCTTTCCCTTATTGTCACTGGTCAGGCTGGTTCTCCTCTAGGTATAGGTCACTTGATAAGAGAGAAACTTGATGCTTAGCAGCTGAATGTGTGAACTGTTCATGGGGTGACATTGCATTTCAAATATACGGAAACCTCATCTGTGGTGGTTATATTTGTTATGGCTTATTCACACATTGAGGTTACTGCCTTGCTGATTCTGAGACATCAAGCAATATATAAGCATACATTAAAATAAACCACTCCTAAAGGTAGCATAGTCCTTTGGTTGCAAGCCTCTCTTAGAAAACCCTTTCCCTAATTCTCAAAACAACAGAGCTGCAGCCTTATGAACTGATATGGAGCAACTCCATTAAACACAGTGGAATTTACTTCTGAGCAGATAAATGCAGGATCATGTCTGAGAGACATTTTAGAAATGCCTAATTGCTGAGGTCTTGTAGATACAAGTTTAATGCAGTCAGGTTAAGCATCTATTGGCTAAAATTCCTCATTTCCTCCCAACTGATCTTCAAAGACCCCAAAATCCAAACATTGGTCTTCAGGTGAATATGGACCTGAATTCTAGGCATTTTCCCTTCTAGGTAATGAGCAGATCCAGATGTGCCCAGCTTCACTGTAGGAGTTGCATTATGTGTCTTTAGACCAGGGGTCTTCAAACTTGGCCCTTTTATGACATGTGGACTTCAACTCCCAGAATTCCTCAGCCAGCGTGCCTGGCTGAGGAATTCTGGGAGTTGAAGTCCACAAGTCATAAAAGGGCCAAGTTTGAAGACTCCTGCTTTAGACCAATGCTTCTCAACCTTGATAACTTTAAGAGGCGTGGACTTCAACTCCCAGAATTCCCCAGCTAACATGCTGAGGTTGAGAAGCACTACCGTATTTTCCGGCGTATAAGACGACTGGGCGTATAAGACGACCCCCAACTTTTCCAGTTAAAATATAGAGTTTGGGCTATATCAGGGGTAGGCAACCCAAAACACTCAAAGAGCCACTTGGACACGTTTCCCACCGAAAACAAAACACTGGGAGCCGCAAAACCCTTTTGATATCTAAAATGAAGATAAGACTGCA
>NW_015388455.1:50362-54633 GCF_001527695.2 Protobothrops mucrosquamatus
TAAGACGACCCCCAACTTTTCCAGTTAAAATATAGAGTTTGGGCTATATCAGGGGTAGGCAACCCAAAACACTCAAAGAGCCACTTGGACACGTTTCCCACCGAAAACAAAACACTGGGAGCCGCAAAACCCTTTTGATATCTAAAATGAAGATAAGACTGCATATATCCTTTTTTACCTTTATGATATGTGTGTGTGTCTGTGTGTATGTTTGTGTGTGTATATATAAAATAAAGGTAAAAAAGGATATATGCAGTGTTATCTTCATTTTAGATGTCAAAAGGGTATCTCTCTCTCTCTGTCTCTCTTTCCTCTCTCTCTCTTTCCTTTCTTTCCTCTCTCTCTTTCTTTCTCTTTCCTCTTTCTCTCTTTCCTCTAACTTTCTCTCTCTCTCTCCTCTCTCTTTCTCTGTCTCTCTCTTTCCTCTTTCTCTTTCCTCTCTTTCCTCTTTCTCTTCTCTTTCCTTTCTTTCCTCTTTTCTCAATCTTTTTTCTCTTTCCTCATTTTCTCTCTTTCCTCTCCCCCTCTTTCTTTCTCTCTTTCCTCTCTTTCTCTCCCTTTCCTCTCCTTCTCTCCCTTTCCTCTCTTTTTCTCTTTCCTCTCCCCCTCTCTCTTTCCTCTCCCTCTTTATCTCTTTCTCTTTCCTCTCTTTCCTCTCTTCTCTTTCTCTCTCTTTCCTCTCTTTCTCTCTCTCTTTCCTCTCCTTCTCTCCCTTTCCTCTCTTTTTCTCTTTCCTCTCCCCCTCTCTTTCCTCTCCCTCTTTATCTCTTTCTCTTTCCTCTCTTTCCTCTTTCCTCTCTCTTCTCTTTCTCTCTCTTTCTCTCTTTCTCTTTCCTCTTTCTCTCTTTCCTCTCTCTTCTCTTTCTCTTTCCTCTAACTTTCTCTCTCTCTTTCCTCTCTCTTTCTCTGTCTCTTTCTCTTTCTCTTCCTTTCTCTTTCCTCTAACTTTCTCTCTCTTTCCTCTCTTTCTCTTTCCTCTTTCTCTTTCCCTCTTTCCTCTCTCTTTCTCTTTGCTTTCTTTCCTCTTTCTCTTTCCTCTTTCTCTTTCCTCTTTCTCTTTCCTCTTTCTCTCTCTCTCTTCTCTTTCTCTTTCCTCTCTCTCTTCTCTTTCTTTCCTCTTTCTCTCTTTCTCTCTCTCCCTCTCCCTCCAGGTTAGGAGAGAGAGAGAGAGAATGAAAGGCAGACGGCGCTGAACGGGCAGGGAGGGGGAGCAGGACGGGAGGCAACAGCTCCCGGCCGCCGCCCCCATTGCATCCTCAGCCGAACGGGCGGGGAGGCAGCGGCTCCGGCAGCGGATGGGAGGCAGCGGCTCCGGCAGCGGACACTGCAGCATCGTTGGTGTCACCGCCGCCACCCCTGACACGGCCGCCGCTCCCGCCGCATCCTCAGCCACTTCTCCATCGCAAGAGGAGGGCGCCAAGGCCGGGTGCACCATGGGCGGCCGCGGCTGCAACGGGGAGTGCCGCCGCGGGGACAGGGGGTCCTGATCGCCGCCAGCCCCACCGCCCAAGGTCTCCTTCTCCTGCAGCACCGAGGGCGGCGGCAGCTCCCCGAAAGTGGCCGAGGAAGGCGCCACCGATGGGGCCGGGCGGCGGAGAGCCCTGCGGCAGCCAGGTGAGCTTCATGCCTGACTGCCGCCCAGCCCGGGGAGACATGTGGCCAGCTCGGCTTCCCGAGGTGCAATGCCCCCGCTGGCCGCCAGCCCAGCCATGACTGCCGCCCGGCCCGGCCTGGGGAGACATATGGCCGGCTCGGCTTCCCGGGGTGCGATGCTCCCGCCGGCCGCCACACCAGCCATGACTGCCGCCCGGCCCAGCCTGGCCTGGGGAAACATGTGACCGGCTCGGCCATATTTTCCGGCGTATAAGACGACTGGGCGTATAAGACGACCCCCGACTTTTGAGAAGATTTTCAGGGTTTAGAAAGTCATCTTATATGCCGGAAAATACAGTACTTTAGACTCAGGAGAGAATGATATAAAATAAAAGGAAAGGTTATATAAAGCTGGGGGAAACACAAGCCAATTTAGGCCAAGAGAAATTGTCCAAGAATATAGCTTGCATTCAAAGTGATAAATCTCCCTTATACATTCATACAAACTTTCTGATGTTCCACCTCCCTTTTCACCCCATCTTGTTATCCTGACTATTTTAATCCAGTAAGTATAACTAAATCCTCATTCCTAACCAGGCCAACACTCTTCTGGTCCTGAGGGACTTCACACACAAAAATACACAAACACATAAAGGAAGAAAAGTAGGGAGAAAATGTTTTTCCCACCCTGGCAATTCTGAGATGTGTTGGAATGCAAGGATGGCTGCACAGGGAAGCTTGCAGGGCTGTGACTTGAAGGTTGTTGAGGTAGATATAGAAGGGAATCTTTGAAAAAAATAGCCCAAACCAATATATACAGGAAAGGGAAGGAGAGAAGAGCTAAAGATCAGAGGTTGAGGATCTCTGAGGCAGCGGGATTTGAAATAGAAGCAGAGGTCATGAGAGAGGTCAAAGGAAGGGGTCAAGGGCAAGGATATATGAGTCCTGGATAAAATGAGGATCCAAGAAGAATTAGGGTGGCAGTTTGACCCATCGTGAGGAACAGAATGAGCCAGGATTCAACAATAAGAGAAGAGAGCTGTAAGACTTGTGTTGGGAAAGTACAGGTAGAAAAAACTATCAAGACAAAAGAACAATTGCAGAAAGGCCACTGAAGGAGGACTGAAAGGACTATAACATGTAGTTGGTGGCTGGGTTCATACAACCCACAACTTGGTTACTGAATTAATCCATTTTCCGGATTTGCACAATTCACCAGATCATACTAACTAACATAAACTAACTAAACAAGCTGAGTTTTCATAACACATTAAAAAACCCAAGAAAGATGTCTTGAATTAGGCTTAGTACATAGTGCAGTCTTTAGCTGCTTAGGCATGTTGGGTGCACCCAGCCAGTGAGGATTATCTGGAAACCTCCATGCTAGAAGCTTCAAGGGAAATCTGGTCAAGCACAGGAGAAACAAGGCAGTGGGAATGGGGGGTGGGTGGGTCACAGAGGGACCTAGAACTTGGGCAGAGGTAGAGTAGCAGCTCTGCTGTGTATGGCTGCACAGAAGCAAACCAGAGCATTTCCTTAAGGCAGCGCCAAGAGCCGCACAATCAGCAAAGAGTGTGAGCCAGGGCAGTGTTATTCCAGAGCCAACAAGAGAGCAATGCAGGGAAAGGGCATAGAAAAAATTGGCAACTCTTGGGAGGGGGAGAAGAACTGAAGAAGGAGCAGAAAAGGAGCCCTGAAAAGTGGCTCCACAAGGGGAAAACGTTGGAGGGGGAGGGAGGAAAGAGGAGGGAGGGAGGGGACAGGGAAGCTGAGAGATGAATGGGGAAATGGACAAAGGCAGTGGAAGGGCAGTGCAGGCTGAGCAGCATATTCTAAAGAGATGGAAAAAGGAAAAAGGAAAAGAGGAAGAGGAGAGGGGAAGCCAAAGAAAGAGAGAAGGACAGAAAATGGAGACAAATGAGAGGAGCAGAAAGTTTGATGCCTGGAGGGCTGAGTGAAGCAGGGAATGGAAGGAAAGGTGGGAAGAAGGGAAGATGTGCTCAGGCAAAAGATCTCTTTCGCCTTGTTCCTCCACATACCTACCTGCCTGTTAGGAGGAAGACCCCAGTGGTTTCTCTCTTCCCTGCAGGAAAGCATACCCTGAAGTGATTCCCACCAGCCACAATGAAGGAATGCAGGGCAGAGCCAAGAAGGGGTGAAAGAAGAACAGAAAAGAGGCAGGAGGCAGGGGAAATGAGGGAACCAGGCAACGGGGGCTGGGAAATCAAGGGCAGCAGCCAGGGAGAGGAGAAACAGGCAAAGAGAGGAGGAAACCGGTAGCAGCTTTGGAGGAAAAGGAGAAAATCATTAGAAGATGGGGTGGGGGCGGGAAAGAGGCAGAAAATGGAAAAATGAAAAAGCAAGAAGTAAAAAGAGGGAGGAAGTAGGAAGTAAGGAAGACAATAAATGAGTGAATGATAAGATAGAGGAAGGAAGGAAGGAAGGAAGGAAGGAAGGAAGGAAGGAAGGAAGGAAGGAAGGAAGGAAGGAAGGAAGGAAGGAAGGAAAAGATTGAATGGAAAAGGAGGGAGGGAAGAAATGAATGAAAAAACCGAATGGAAAAGAAGAAAGAAAGAAGGGGAGGAAATTAGTGAAAAGACTGAATGGAAAGAAGGAAGAAGGGGAAGGAGGGAAGAAAGGAAGGTAAAGGAGGAGACTGGAGGAAGGCGGCAAAAGTG
>NW_015388455.1:55506-59804 GCF_001527695.2 Protobothrops mucrosquamatus
GGCAGCACCGCGACGCCGAGGAAGCCCTGGACAGCTTCGAGGCCCCCGAGAGCCAGGACGATGAGGACAGCGGCGACCTCAAGCGCCTCTGCCTGCAGGAGGACGGGCGCAAGCTGGGCTGGTGGTCCAGCTGGCAGCCCAAGGTCTGGGCGCTCTTCGAAGACCCCTACTCCTCCAAGATGGCCCGGGTGAGTCGGAGGGGGGCGGGGCGTTAGGGACCCCTCCAGACAGGTCGCCCTTAGAGGATCCTCTCCTCCCCACCGCCACTTCTAGTGTGCCTGCTTTGGGGGGTGGGGGGGGAGGCGGGGGGTGGAAAGGGAGCTGAATTCCAGCACATCTGGAGAATGCCCTGCTAGGAAAGGGTCCTCCTTCCACATGCCTGGTCTTTCCCCATCGGTATTTCCTCAGATTCCCTCCCCCCCACCCCCAACCCCATTTAAGGGGAAAATAGACATAGAGTCGGTTCTTGGGACTGTTGCTATGAGCCTGACTCTTCCGTGATTCTATCAGTTTGTTTGCAAAGTAAATGAAGCAGGAGAGCAACCCCCTAGGATTCTGTGGTTATAAACGTAGACCTTAGGCGAGACAATTGGGTGCAAGAGAGGCTCGGAGGAGGAGGAGACGGATGTGTTGGGGTTATCTTTGGTGCAGCACATTCTAGAAGGAAATGTAGCACATTCTAGAGGACTAGTGTCACAAAGAGGGACAAGCTTGAGTTGTGTAAAGGGGAAATGGGGGGAAATCCTATTCCTTCCTCCAAATATAGTCTTAACTTGAATATAGTCCTAGCTCCATGTAGCCCAAAAATGTCCATAGTTATAGCTCTCTAGGACAGCTTTCCCCCACCTGGTACGCTCCGGATGTGTTAAGACTGCAGGTGCCAGAATTGCACTGATGTGTTGACACCACAAAATCAACCCCAGAAGAATTCTTAGGTTGCAGTCCTAACACAGTTGGAGGACACCAAGCTTGAGGAAGGTGCTGTAGTTTCATGTAGGCAAGCATCAAACTCAAGTCCTGTTTTGTAATTTGGCATTGCATGTAAAGTATACACTCTGCAACTAGCTCAGGTTCCAAAGTGAGCTGAAGAAATGGCCCATGAAAAAGGCAACAACTGTTGTTTGATTTTGTAATTGAATCTCGATTCTCTCCACAAGCGGGTCTTTCTGCTTGTGAATCCCGCCCCCTTCCCACAGCATCTTCTGTGCTTGTCCTTGAACCTTGAAATTGCACTCTTAGGAGAAGGTCTGTGTGTGTGTGGGGGGGGGGTGTGATGTGTCAGGAGAGGTGTGAAAAAGACAGAGGGAGGGCTACTTGGGATAAACGCACTTTAGCAGTAGGCATGCAGTGATTTGCTAACTTCTTTCAAATGCTGATTGAGCAGTAACAGACAAAATATGCTCTTAAAGATATAATCTATATATGCAGCACTTGATATGGATGAAAGGATGTGCCAGTTTGGAGGTGTGAGTGGCACTGAATGTGTGTGTGTGGGGGGGATGAAATTATTCTAGGAGGGGGAGGATGCACCAGCTGTATCTCATGCACAAATTTGGACAAATAATGTGGAAAGGAAATGCCCAGAAAGTAAGCAATGGATCAGGATAGGATGCTTAGGGCACTCTTTTTTCAATCTGGAAGCCTTCAGAGAAGTTGGACTACAATTCTCATGACCCCCACACAGCTTCATGAACAGGCTGCCTGGGACAATGGGAACTGTAGTCTGAACACATCAGGGTTAGGGTAATATCTGATAGTGAGAATCGAGCAGATAATCTACCAGGGCAAGGTAGAGCAAGAAGAAATGGATTTGGCAGTGAAAATTAAGCCAAAGCTCCTTGTCTCAAGGAAATAAGGTTGGAGCTTGAGGTTGGATGGTTGTGCCCTAGAGTGGAGAGAGAGAAGGGTGTCTGAGTTTCGGGGGGGGGGGGAGTGTGCTAAAGGCCAAGGGTGGGAAAGGGAGAAGGGGGGGGAAGGAAAAGCACTGAGAAGCACAGAGATAATATGAGGATTGTGGGAGGCAGCAGAAGTAGCTAGCCAAATATATGGTGGGGAGCGAAGACCCTAAGTTGAATGCCACAGGACATCAATGTGTGAATGAAAAGTAGTAATGTGTAGCGGCAGGAGGGCCCTAATATGCATGCTCCAGAGTTATGACTAGCTTCTCAGTGTTAAGAGAGAATGCCTTGGTTCCCCGGAGGAGGTGCTGCTAGCCCGTTTACAAACTCTTTCCTCCTTGTTCCCCACACTCGGCTCTCCTATCAGGTATACCTTCCCTTCTTCTTAAAATCCTCCTGTCCCACACAAAAGTTTGGGCCCCTCGCTCTCACATACCCGTGCAAATCCTTTCCCACAGCCGGGGAGAAGCTTTAGCATTCCTCAGCATTGCAGTTCTGGATTCACTGCTTCCCCCCCTCCCCCCGCCAAGCTGAAACAATGTTCCTCAAAGTGACCCCCTCCATTTCCAAGCACTGCAGTTCAGAACTCCCGGCTCTGCCTGCCCGCCGGCTGGCTGGCTTCCTTGCTTCCGCTCTCTATGCAGAGAAACCCTTTTCCTGGATGGAACAGTTTTGCACAGGGACTCAAGTGGCTACTGCTGACAAGGACCCTCTCCTTCCCGGTCCCCCTTTTTGTATTATTTCTAGGATAGTATTAAAGCTTTGCTGCCTTCTGAATTGCAGAGACAGCAGGTTGGGGGGGGGCACCGCAGTGCAGTGTGGAAACCCCAGAGTTTGCAGTGCAAAGCAGGCATTTGGCAGCCTGTGGCAGCCTGTGGCAGCTTCCCCTCCCTCTCCCCCCACCTCCTTCCCTCCCAGGCAGTGGGTCTCAAAGCTGCAAGCACTGTCAGATATCCTCATCGATCCCCCCCCCTTCTTCCCCCACACAGTTGGGAGCACAGCCAGGAAAAGTTGCAGTGGGAAGGAAGATGAAGAGAGAAAGCAGGAATTTTAGTACTGGAGTGGGGAGTGGGGTGCGCGGATGTGGATGGTAGGAGCCGAGATTATGAGCTGGTGCTGCATTGGGCGGGCATCAAGTCAGGAGTTTCCATAAATGGAGAACAAGTTGGGGGACTATAGATCACCCTCCTTTGTACAACATTGTCCCCCCTCCCGTTGTATTTAAAAAAGATTTGACTTACAGTGTTGGTAGCCCCCACTCACCCAGCCAAGAAAAATAATGGGAATAAGATATGAATACCTACTGTGGAAGGAGACTTTTCATTTGCCTAGCCACCGTTCCTGAAGTATATCTGCATGAAAAGCCTACAGAAAAAAGCTGCAGAGATTGTTTGAGTGGCCCATTTTGAGCATTTCTTCAGTCTTTCTCTCCCCCCCCCTTTCCCTGCACCAACTTTCTGTCATGGTAAAAAGAAAAAAGAAGAGAGTGGACTAGAAAGAGCAGGTAGACAACTAGCTAAAGGAGCAGAACAGAGGTTAGGCAGATAGACAAAACTCTTCTGTAAAAGGTCTGCTCAGTGCCACATTTGCTGAGTTTCCATCTATGAAACACGATGGATATTTTACGGCAATGCACAGGCAGGCTGGAACTTCAAAACTGTATATTTGATAACGCTTATCGGATAGCCGCATCTAACAGCTGGAATACTGAAAAGAAGTTGAGTGTGTACATGGAGAGAACTCCTAGGCAGCTCATAAAGACATGCATATCTGTAGATGGAGCCTTCATCCCCTCCAATTATCAGGTTTTTCACCTCTTTATGTTCTCTCTCTCTCTCTCTCTCTCTCTCTCTCTCTCTCTCTCTCTCTCTCTCTCTCTTTCCTTCCTTCCTTCCTTCCTTCCTTCCTTCCTTTTTTCTTTCTTTTCCTTTCTTCCTTCCTTCCATCCTCCTTCCCTTCCTTTCTTTTGGGGAGTGTTCAATTCTCAAACTTTTAAAATTCCTTTAAAGAATATAGACAAGTTGTTATTTATATCACGCGTGTCCCAGAACTACCTCAGTAAATATATACTTCCACTAGTGTAGGTAAGGGAATAGATTATAGAGCATATTATGCCAGCTGAATTAATTCACAGGCTGTGCATTGCAAATATAAGCATGTTACGCATAGATGGTTCTGTCCCAGGTGCCTGATGGACCCGGAGAGGTTTCTGATGGAGCTTGGGCCATATCCGGAGGATCTAGGTCACGACTCGGCGGAAGATCAGGCTGCGGCCTGGGATGTGGCCGCAGCCGCAGCACTGGACCGAGTCGTGCCGTTGCGGCCTCTGACCCGACGTAGATCTCAATTGGCGCCTTGGTTTACCGAGGAGCTGAGAGAGATGAAACGCCGGAAAAGACG
>NW_015388455.1:61281-75373 GCF_001527695.2 Protobothrops mucrosquamatus
CCTAGGATAATTTTTAAGAGGGGTTTTTTAGAGGGGTTTTTAATTACTTTTTAATTAGACAATTTAAATATTTCATTTTAATTAATTTTAACTTGTGATTGTTAGTGGTGTTTTTAATTGATTGTCAGCCGCCCTGAGTCCGCAAGGAGAAGGGCGGGATATAAATTCAAATAATAAATAAATAAATAAATAAATAAATCCCATCATATTCAGAAGGATTTTATTCAGAGTAGAAAGTGGTTAGGGTTATCATCAAAGTTTTCTTCTTCAGAATATAAATCTTTGTTTTTATAAAATGAAAGCATACACACAGAAAAAAAAATCTCATGGCTCCAGAGATTGCATTTCCTCCACATTGTGGATGGCCAACTCAGTGCAGGATTGCGTGGACCTCTCAAGTTTTCTTTTCTTGCAGGTTCCAGTTTAGTTTACTTCCCTTCTGAGGTAAAAAATGTATAGAAAATGTAGCATAAGCGTAGCATACTCTTTAAAATAAACAGGAAATGTCAGGTGTATCCAAATAATAATAAAGCAACTATGGCAAAAAAACCAAAACAAAGATAGCAGCAATAGTAATAAGCACCTTGGATGCAATTTCAAAACATCTGGAGCACCACATGAACACCATCGACACTGACAAAATCACCATCAGTTGATTACATCCTGTGACAATATCTTTAATATTATTAAACAACAACATCTGCCTGTCCCAGGTTCTTGGGAAGGACTGAATAGGTGGACAAAAATACCAAATGCAGTCTAAGCATCTGGCTGGCTCTGCTACCAACCATAATAATATATTAAATTTGTATTCCATGCGATTTCAGTAATTTACAGGGTTGTATGTACTCTTACTTCTATGGTGATCTTATACCCTTCCCCATATCCATTAAGTATAGCTGCTGGGTCCTCAAACATTGCTAACTGCTTTTCTACAGCAGAACCATGTTCTTAGTTATGAACGATACATAATTTGAGAGTTCAGTTCACCATCAAAATATGCATAAGGTCATCTGTATCATTTCAACAACAGAAACTTTTTGGGGTACCCTGAAGGCATTAAAGAAAGAGAGTTGGTCAGTTGATGGTGGTAAAAAAATCAGAGGCTGGTCACATCTTAACAGATAACTTGTGAATATAATGACAGTGAGAAAACAGTGAATGAAGAAAACAATACAAATTAAATAGCCTTAAGAGTCGTTTAGTATCTTCCATTAACTCAATTTATTGTGATCATCTTTAAGAGATTCTTTTGGTTTTCTTAGGATATGGTATGTGCCATTTTTAAACCTTATTAGGAATATACGCAAGAGAAAAGGGAAAAGGGGACAGAAATGGAGGACGAAAAGTCAGAACAAATCTGTTTCCTGTTAAGTGGAGGACTTGCTAAAAAAAAGGTCATTCAATATGCCAGGAAATTTGCATGATGGAAAATAAATGCAGACAATCACCTTTTACTAATATTACAACTGTTGAATAGTGGGTTCTTTTTTTACAGTAGATCTGCACTTTTGACTAAAATAAGGAAGCCAGCACTAATTTTAGCATCATAAAAAAAACCTCAGTTATTTTCCCCTCTGCAGTACCTGCCTGACCTTGGCTGATCTAAAAGAAAATAAAGAGTCAGTCACCTAGTTATAGTATTTGGGTGGGAGACCACTAAGAAATTCCAGAGCTGCAGTTTACACTGGAAAGTTCAAAAACAAATCAAAAAGATAATGATGGCAAGCTATATCCCAATCACTGCTAACCAACTTGACTCAAGGCTGTCCTTCCCTTTAACATAGCCCTGCAGTTAGAACTCAATTAATACCTGATATATTTTTCCCGTATAATTAGTTCTGAAGTTGTACTTTGAACTAAGAGTAATTGAGACACTCAAAAGACTAGTGCCATCCTGCAGAATAAGATCTACCTGAGCTAAAATGTATTTTTAACTAAATTTACTTCTGCTTCTCTGTCTCATGTTCATTCACAATATCATATGTTCTTTTTTTAAATTCTCAACTCTGAAGGAAAAAGCAAATCTTTGGGGCCTATAGGGGTGCCCCAAATCCCATGACAATGTATATCTCCCTTTTATCCGTTTCTCAAACCCTGAACAACCCAATTGCATTCCCTTTTATATTAATTATTCTATTGTAATCTTCCTTGCATGATTAAACAGAGGTGCAGAATTTCTGGTTCAACTTCTTGGGGAATGTAAAGGAGGAAGGATGTGAAAGGAGATAAATAAGAGGGTTTTAAAAAGGCTTTTAATGACACTTGTGAATAATGACTGCAGAAAGGGAATAGATTCCAAACATTGGCAAGAACCAGTTATTCTTATTTATTACAGTGAATGTTTCAAGAGGCATTTCGGTTCCCCCAGCACATTAGCTATACACTTCCTCACTCAGTGAACCCACAAGTCTTGACATCCAACAGCCTTTGTCTGAATTTAGCAGTCTCCATTTTACTTCCACGACTTTCTGAATTCAGCTCCTGACCATCATTCTGACCCGCAAGATTGGCGTCCTTCCCAGTCCTCGCTGCAAGCTCTCCATATTTTAATGTCCTACTATTCAAAATCTTTCCAAAGGAATCTGTCGGGATTTTAACTCATCCCTCAGACCACTTTATCTCACTTCCCCAATTTAAAAGCCAGTCATATTAAGTCACTTCTCCTAGTCTTTTCTCCCCAAACCCCAATTCTACTGCATAGTATAGTGCCTGACAATGTCATTCTTTCTCTTTGTTTTGATCCATGATCCTTCTTTGCTACTTCATTAAAGACTCAGAAAGAAGTACCCTCCTCAAATTCAGAACCCTGCAACTCATTTCTTTCTGCTTTAAATCAACCAATATGTAGAATACTTTAGATTCCAGTAAAATGATATGTTCTATTACAGATATTTCCATCTGGTCTTGCTTGAGAACTCAAGATATCTCATTAGATTCTTCACTTTCTGGAAGACTAGATGTAATCCCTCATTTCTAAAAGTTCAGAAGTCTTAATTTTGCATCCTTTCTTTCATGTCTTCCATCCCCAGTACAACTGGCTAGCTTTTCACAATACGCTAGATCAGGCTAAAAGTTTTAATTGTTGCACAAATCCAGCTATTTCCTTAGCACGTTGTAGGAACCATTGCATAATGTTAAACCATGTTGAACTCTCTGATCTGGGTTTAGAGTCTGGTATGATATGTGGTTCCAGCCATCCAGAAAGTTGCTTGACCTTAGATGGCTTTCACAGATGTTTCAAGAACTTGGCACCACTCCCCTCTTCAATTTTATTTGACTGTCTTTTGTTCCAACTTCTTGATGAAGGACTTAGTAACTAGTGTCTGATCCCTTTACTCTAAGGCTTTCTATACCAAGCAAATATTTTCCTTTCCATCTCTCCCACTGGTGAATATAGAAAAACGACCCTTTTTGTGGAGCTAAAATTGGGCTATTGCGGTTTTAATCCAGGCTTCATTGTGTTGCTCTCCTTGGTACTGAACTGCAGTATTGCATCCAGCAGTAGCAGCTGATGGAAAGAATACATAGGAGCAGGAACAGAAGCAGAAATGTTCTCCTACTTCCAGACCTTGCTGGCTGAGGTTACTCTATCGTGCTTTGCATTAAAAATAAGACAATATTCATGACTTCGCATAAGGTGTCATATAGGGATGATAAATGCAGTATCCCATTCAGCTATTACAGAGTAGAAGGACAAAAAAAGAAATAAGGCCAGTGAGGTTCTGTAAAGTGGTGTGTGTGTGTGTGTGTGTGTGTGTGTGTGTGTGTGTGTGTGTGTGTGTGTGTGTGTGTGTGTGTTGAAAAATGTGTGTGGGAATCCGGGGACATTGTAATTTCAGCATAATTACTTTTTTTCCATAGGAGCTTACAAATAAAAACAAGGGTTAAAGAAGAACAAAGATAGGACAATAGAGTCAAATCAAACTGGATGATGGCACACACACCCACAAAAAAGGAAAATGACAAAAGAGGGTTGACTTCATTCTTATCCCACTTTTCTAGCTCCTGGGCTCTTTCTTTTGCTGTGGCAAAAGTAAGGATGTACAGGTAGTCCTCGATTTGTGATCACAACTTTATGTTGCTAAGTGAGAAATTTGTTAAGTGAGCTTTGCCCCATTTGATGACTTTTCTTGCCACATTGGTTAAGTGAATCACTGCAGATGTTTAGTTAGTAACATGGTTGTTAAGTGAATCTGGCTTCCCCATTGACTTTGCTTGTCAAAAGATCGCAAAAGGGGATCACGTGACCCCGAGACATAGCAACCATCATAAATATGAACCAGTTGCCAAGCAGCTGAATTTTGATCACATGACCATGGGGATGCTGCAATGGTCATGTGTGACAAATGGTCATAAGACACTTTTTTCAATGGCACTGTAACTTTGAATGGTCACTAAATGAACTGTTGTAAGTCAAGGACTACCTGTACAGCAAACTTTGTGGAAAGAGGGGAGAGTCCTAGAGCATTTAGAGAAGCAGCAAGAACAAAGTAGTCCCTTGTTTTTCTAGATCAGGATTAGGGAACAATGGCCCTTTTATGACTTGTGGACATGCATGGCTGGCTCAGGAATTCTGGGAGTTGAAGTCCACAAGCCACAAAAGGGCCATCGTTCCCCACCCCTGATCTATATAGAAACTATCCTTATTTCCAAAGCTTTGTTTGCTACCTTTCACTTCCTCTCCTTTCACAGCATTGATCTTCTTATCAAGCCATAATAAATTAATTAGGTGCCACAAGGCTCTGGATGGCTTTTTTTACAGCCACAGACTATTCTTCTGGGGGTGGGGGGGAATACAGGCATTGCAAATAAATCACTGGAGAGGGATTATAGTTTAATTGCCATCAATATCCTTCATCTGCACTGCATTTGATGTTTACATATTTCACTATCTCCCCCCCCCCTTTTACTCATCTACTTACTTCGTTTCCTACCTCCCCATTAAAATAGATCTTGAAGAATGGAAAGTACATAAAGATTTAAAGTCATAACACTACTTCATTATATTATTTCCAGTCATAAACTATTATCCAATTTTACCTCAAAGTGGCTAGGGGGAGAGACTGTCTTTCCAAGAAATGTTACCTGCTCATCTCTGATACTGTAGGTCTGTACTTATTTGCCTGTTTCAGGGAATCTTACAAGCCTTCCAATAAGATCTATCCATCTGTATAGCCTGGTTGCCCTTTCTCTCTGCTTTAGAGAAACCATCAGCCCTAGGCTTTCCAAATCTGTCTCGTTCAACCAACATCAGCTCAGGTACTCATACATCCAGGCATCCAAGCTTGATGACCCAAGTAAATTCTTCTCCAGCAGCCTGCAATACCTCTCAGGCCTCAGTTAATCTCCAAGTAAATAGAGAGAAAGCTAAAATGATTGATAATTTAGAAAGAGTTTCTGATTCCCAGTCATAATAAGAAGGCTCTGTCATCTTAAATCTGAAACTGAAGGATGCTGGAGTTGAAAGTCTGATGATTCTGGGTTAAAAACAAACTCTGAATTGAACTTGGGCTCAGAGATTTCTTTGGTTAATCTGGAGGATTCTAGCAAAATGATTCCTGCAAAGCCTGAGCCCTGCTACCTTATCTTTTAATGAGACAGGCCCTAGCCTTTTCCTGAATATTTAGGAATATTCATTTCCTGTTTACACTATTTCAATCCTGTTCCTCCAACCGACTCATATTTTAATCCCAAGGAGAACAGTCTAAGACCACGGGCTACTCAAAAAGCCTTAGGTACATTCAGAGATTTCCAAACATGGTTAATTTATATGTAAGTGACATTAAGGCAAATATATCTTTTTGTCCTAGCCATTATTTTTTGGAGCATGCACCTACTCCACATCACATTTAACAGCCAAGGGGGCCATTTAGCCTTATTCTTTCTCATTAGTTTCTCTTCCCTAGAAACCAAACAACTGCACACACACAAAAAAGTATCTATTCCAACCTCCACACTACGAGTCCACTTGGCAAGAAATCGAAAGACGGAAAAGAGGTGTCTAAAGAGAGAGTTTCCACTTTGGTTCTCATATAAAAATAACTGACTAGGTAGTGCTTACAGCTTGCCTAATACACAAAGAATACCTCACCATATTCATTGGGTCTATGCTTAGGTTTTTCTTTCTCTCCCCTGCAGTTGCACAAGTTGTAGAATGGAAGCTCTGAACAGCTCAATTAAAGATAAAGTCATGTCAGGGAATAATGCTGGCTAAGTCAGGCTGTTTTTGAGAGATTTCAGAATAAAGTCCTATTTTTTGACCTTGTGCCCTATACCAAATGCGCACACATGCACACACATATACATTTATTTATTTATTTCCTTTCCTTCTTTCCACCCCTGCTGGATCTTCCATCTGCTACTGCAATATGTTTCTTCATTTATTTCAAAAAAGAAGGACTATTCCTGCACTGACAGAAGGACAGTCGTAGCCCTGGGAAAAGAGGGAAGGCAGGGGTTGGCTAGCCAAGGCAGCAGAGTCAATAACAGTCACAAGTGACAGGAATCCTGAGTTCCCTAGTAAATGTCCTAATGGTTTGGAGGGAATTCATAAGACCAAAAATTGGGGAGTTCTCTGGAAGAAGAGAAGTTTAAAAGATGGTGGTGAGTTGATCATGTCTTTCTGAGCATTTCACCCCTTCGCTGTGTGACATTGTGCTGGTCTCCTTCCTGCCTCACAAACACCTTCCGGGAACAGTTACATGAGTAATATCTATTCTCTTCCCCACGTATTCTGTCGCCAATCATGTCATGGCTCCCAGGAGACAGAAGTCATTATTTCTATCTGAATGCTTTGGGACTCCCAGCGCTGCCTGAAGAAAGTCCCATATAGACTATTCCTCATTACTTTTTGCAAGGGCAATGAATGCAGACTACAGCGTGTAGCATTAAGGGATGAGAGCACCATCAGCCTGCTTCCCCAAACCTCCAGCATCTGGAAAAGCTGTATGTGATACACACAGCTCTGGAAGTGGGTCAGAACCACTAGATGGTTTCTGGGAAAAGCACTCCTTTGGGATTTCAAAAGATCTGTCCCTGTTTCCGTTCCCTCCGTGGAGAATGCCATTCGTAAAAACAAGGTTCTGCCCAAACAGTTTCTCTACAGTAGAAGCATCACTCTAATCCTCAGTTTTCTCATTCTCCTCAACTCCCTCCCTTCCCTTGAATTCCTTGACTTTCCCCTTCATCTTTTCCTCCTCCTGCTCTCACCCCCCTCCAGTTCCTGGGCACCGCACTGCGCTTCAAAAAGGATTCTAGGATTCGCTTGTAGAAAGTGCTGACGGGACGGGAATTCTATGCAGTGCAGAGAGCAAGCAGCAAGCTTTTGCCCTGCAGAGGGGAGATGAGAGTAGAGACTGAAAGAGAGTTTTGCACACGAGTGTAAATATGAATGGGGAAATCTATGTATGTAGTTGTGTAAGCAAGGGCAATCATGCCTGCATTGTGTTATGACATGCATGCATCTGTGGTGTGTGTACCAAGCTCAAGTATGTGTGTAGCCTCGGACAGAATTTGCGCTGCCAAGGAAGATTTTGTTCCATGCATGTATAAAGGCATATTTCGTGCATAGCCTAGAGCTTTTCTGGGTGCATTAGAGCAAACAGTGTATGGGGATATAAATTCATCTTTGTATGAGATATACACACACATTAATATATAAACGTGCACCCAGAAAAAGTTTTTAGTGTACAACAAACATTTTATATAGAATGTGCTATGAAAGGGAGTGTGTAGTTGTATTTAAGTGGAGATATATGCAAAACTTTGTTTGCACCTTAATCTGCAATTAAACCAACTTAAATGTAATTGAAATTGGTAAATACAATTCCATTCAACACTGACCTTATTTGTACTGTAGGTAGATCGGCATTTGTACTGTAGGTGCGTGTGTAGAGCCGCAGAGAGATATGGACATGCACCCATGTTCTGTAATTTTCAAAGTGAGTTGTGGAAGGAATGCATAAATAGGTATAATCTCCCCAGAACCCAAGTTCATATAGGGCCTATAAAACTGCATACTGTACTGAGATGAATGTGTTAAATAGTGGTAGGCTGGCTATGGTTGGGAGAAACCTAATTTGGGGGGGAGGGGATTGGGGGGTGTATGCATGCAGAAGAAGTTGAAGTGAGAAAGTGATTTGTGTACACTTGTACACATGAGCATTAATTCAAAGCCTGGGGGAAAGTAAGTTGAAGATTGCATGTAAATATTTGCTTGTACATGGGACATACCTCAGAGGACAATGTCAGATCCCACGTGGTGACAAAGCATTTGGTAATGATGTAGCAGCTAAAACTCCTAGACAATCAGATCTTGTGTGAGTTGTGTGTATACCAATTGGGGAATGTGAATGAATGTGAAGTGCTCAGTATATGTGCAAGGGAGCACATGACTGTTTGCGTCATTGCTGGCTTTCACTGTTTTCTCAAGGGACTAAAATAGGAGAATGGTGTAACAGAAGGCGCGTGAATGCTGAGCCTGAAATCTTAACAGAATCCTTTCTGTTCTGGGCTCATTCATCCAAATTACTGATGTTAGGATAGTTAAAGCATTCAACATTTTGCTGAAAAAGACCAGAAATTCAAGAGGGAGGAAGGAAAAGTTTTACCATCTCAAAATTACCTTGTAAGGGGTTTTTAAATCCCTAGCTTCTTCCCTAAATGGCACAATGGTTTATGGACAAGTTGCATGGTTTACAACCTATAATTCCCAGTATGAAAAAAACAAAACAAAAAAATGGAACAAAGTTGACCTCAAAAGAGCCGTGACAGGATCACTGCAATTCTGCCCAAAAATAAACCAAAACACACATCAAGGGAAGATCTGCAACCTGCATTCACTATGCAGATTAAAGAACAAATATAGTCACAAGGGAGGGAAACTTGCTTGGGGTTGGGTTTTTTTTCATATTCAGGCTCAGAGTCTCAATTCAAAATGTTTACTTTTGTGTCACCTAAGCAAATTATGTACCTGCATAATGCAACTGTCAGTGGGTGAATGCTAAAATAGGTGTTATATTGTAATAATAGATTCCTATTCCTCTAAGGAATAAAGCAGGTTCTTTTCATTCTCCCCTCCCCAGTCATTTACTGCATCAGTTTTACAAGGTAGATTGGACTGAAAAAAGAATAATTGGCCCCAAATCATGGAATGAATTTCATAACTGACCAGCTAATGGAATACAGTTTTTCTCAAGTCCACCATCAGCTGAGAATTAATGAAGAATGAGTGGCTAGCCTAGAAAGTGTCCAACCTTGGCAACTTTAAGACTTGTGGACTTCAACTCCAGAATTCTGGGAGTTGAAGTTCACAAGTCTTACAGTTGTCAAGGTTGGACACCTCTGGGTTAGAGCATTAGGCTATGATGGGGATGCCTACTTATGAATCTTTTGTTTGTTATAAAATTCCCTGGGTGAGCTTGGACTTGTAATCTCAAAACTGTTGTACATAAAGCATAGAGGAATATGGACTCAGCTCAGTTTCTTTGGAGTAACGATGAGACAAAAATGTTAAAAAAAATGAGGATATTGGGGAATGGTCATACTATAGTTCCAAGAAAAGTTTCCTTCAAGGAAGACAATGTTGTCCATCCTCTCTCATGAGGCATGCAGAAACAGGCCTGGCTATCCCTACAAGATGTTGGGATTCCTCTAGTCTCTGATGGCTTTAAATCAAATTGGGGCCTCTAAATGCTAGTCAGAATTGTGGGAATTCCATCCCAACCTAGCTGAAGGGTACCCTATTTAAGAAGGCTGCTTTAGAAAGTGACCAGACCAACCTTCAATTGATGGCTATTAAACATGATGGCCAACTATTATGAATTCAAGGAGGAGGCATTGTTTAGAGTAGAGATTTGCCGAAAACCCTGGGTCCAGTCAAATGGAAAGAAAATATTGGGAAACAGGTCCCACCAAAGAACCATGATCCAAAAAAGGGCAGACACTAACAAGCTAGAACTGGGATTGGAAAACAAACTGGATTTATTGGTAGATCTTTATAGATATGCAATAGATCAGTAAGATTTTTTTTACTTTAATGACAGCAACAAGAAAACATATATATGCAGCATACATACACAAACATGGTTAGCACCCCTGAACCATAATAAATCAGATGCAGATCAATCCATTTAATAGGTAATAGAGTGCACAAATGGAATGCAATAAGCAGATAAGCCACCATCTCAGGATACTACTTAAAATAGATCTCTGTAACATAGGGGTTGATATACAATAAAACAGAGAAATGAAAGAAAAAATAATTATTATTTATTGCTACATAATTTTGTAGGTTTTTTTCTTCCAACGGCTATTAGACCTGTCTTAGATATGTTAAAATGGCAGAAACGACTGCAGGGGATGGGATATCATTTTTAAATGCAGATCCCTCCATTTGCTAAAAAAAACTTTTTGCATAAGAAGAAAACTAGGCTAACACATCAATATCTAATCTAATTGTCTAGGTATAGTATGAAGATTTTTTAAGTGGGCCACATTTTAAAAAATGAAATATGTCCTTCCCTTTTACCCCATACCTGCTTTCCCTCACTAACATTTGGGTGGAGAGGAAGAATAAGTAGGGTATTTTCTATCTCTTGGGATATTCTTAACAGCTATTTATTGAGGAGGGGGCAGTTATTGGGAAGGGACTGACTTTTGTAGGGTAAGTTCTTCCTTTTCTGGAAGAGTTTGTTCTTTTACAATTATGAGTTAGCACTAATGTTTTCCTTCCCTGTCCTTTCCTGTTTGACATTCTTGTCTCCCTGCTGTTCCTCTCTGTCTGCTTCTTCCCTGTACGCTTGTCCTTCTGCATCTCTCCAGTATGTGGCCTTTGCCTCCCTCTTCTTCATCCTCATCTCCATCACCACTTTCTGCTTAGAGACCCATGAGACTTTCAATCACTTCAAAAACAAGACAGAAATCATAAAGACGGGGAACAGTACCAGCATAAAGGTGGACTATGAGATGGAAACAGAACCCTTCCTCACCTACGTGGAAGGGATGTGCGTCATCTGGTTCACTTTTGAGTTTCTCATCCGCGTCATCTTTTGCCCAGACAAAATGGAATTCATCAAGAGCAGCCTCAACATCATCGACTTTGTGGCCATCCTGCCCTTCTACCTGGAAGTGGGCCTCAGTGGCCTCTCATCCAAAGCAGCCAAGGATGTGTTGGGCTTCCTGAGGGTGGTAAGATTTGTCCGGATCCTAAGGATCTTCAAGCTGACCCGGCATTTTGTAGGACTGAGAGTCCTAGGTCACACACTAAGGGCCAGCACCAATGAGTTCTTGCTCCTCATCATCTTCTTGGCCCTAGGGGTCTTGATCTTTGCCACCATGATCTATTATGCTGAAAGGATCGGTGCTGACCCAGACGACATAACGGGCAGCAAGCACACTGTCTTCAAGAACATCCCCATTGGGTTTTGGTGGGCTGTAGTGACCATGACGACTTTGGGCTATGGTGATATGTATCCTGAGACTTGGTCAGGCATGTTGGTGGGAGCACTGTGTGCCTTGGCTGGTGTGTTGACCATTGCCATGCCTGTGCCAGTCATCGTCAACAACTTTGGCATGTATTATTCGCTGGCTATGGCCAAGCAGAAACTACCAAAGAAAAAGAACAAGCACATCCCACGAGCCCCCCAACCCGGCTCACCCAACTACTGCAAACCGGACATGCAGTCCCCTCATCGCAGCAACCAGGGTGACTCATGCCCCCTGGCTCAAGAGGAGATAATCGAGATTAATCGGGCAGGTAAGGGGGAGACAGGATGGGCAGAAATAGTGAAAAATTACATCTATGTGAGTCAAATCTATATGCTCTTTGTGATTCTCAAACATTCTGGCATCTAAAGATACTCTTCCTGCTAAAAATATAATACTATAGGGAGGGAGGTACAAGTAGTCCTTGACTTACAACCACAATCGTGACCAGAATTTCTGTTGCTAAGCAAGGTGGTTATTGAGTTGTGCCCAATCTTACAACCTTCTTTGCCTCGGTTAAGCAAATCACTGCAATTGTTAAGTGAATCACATGGTCGTTAAGCAAATTCAGTCCCCCCCCCCTTTATTTTGCTTGTCAGAAACTGGCTGGGAAGATCACAGTTGGCGATCACATGATCCCAAGATGTTGCAACCATTGTAAATACATGCCGGTTGCCAAACTCTTGAATTCCGATCATGTGACTGTGGGGATGCTACAATGGTCCTAATTGTGAGGATCTGTTGTAAGCCAATTTTGCCTGAATCTTAAGTTCAAATAATTGCTAAATGGATGGTTGTAAATTGAGGACTACCTGTACACAGAACCAGGTAGATTGAGGAGGATTCCTGAGTATCTTAACAAAGCATGTTTTCAGTTCACATGGGCTTTTACCTATGTTGAGTCTCACTTTTGTACCTCTTAGTAACAGTGGAGCACACCCAAGAATTATTCATGTTTCCCAGCCTTTCTCAAGCTGGCTGGAGGTGAAGAGGGTTGTAGCCCAACAGTGTCTGGGATACCAAGTTTGCCCACAGGTGCATATGCTAGTTTGGGGCTATGTATTGCTAGAAAGATTAATAGGGGAGGTTTTCCAGGTGAGCTTACCAGAACATTGATGCTTCTCATTGAAAACATCTTGGTAAATGTGTGATAAAATTTTAAGTCAAAAAGTCAGCTACCAGGTGCTTGTAGGGACCATAACTATCATCCTCAGAAAGTTATGTGTGAAATACCTCAAATTACATTAGTCTTTTTAAAAAAAAAAGATGGCTGAAAACTTGTGGGATTGTAAACATCTGGCAAGATTTAAGTGCAGTTTTGCCTAAGAATGCTACACTCATAAAATCATGTATCAAAAGTTCATGCAAGAGTTTACAGCTTTGTATCACTATTTCTAAAATAGCTGGATTTTTAAAATTATTATTCACTCTGCTTTGGAATGGAGTTACATAATGCCTTAGGTTGCTAACTATAAAAAAGAAACAATAAGAGCAAAAAGATAATGTCCTCTGTATGTAAGCATATATAAGTACATAGTGCTACAGTACAAGTTCCTGTTGGTGTCTCAAGTGCAAAAATTGGAAATGCATACTCTGCATAGAATTTCTTCTGTGAGAAACTCTGTTTAATTTTTTAAAGCAAATTATTACCCCATATTCCCCTTTAAGTGAATCCCTGCCTCTCCATATATTGCTAAAATTCTTCATTCAACCTAGGCAATACTAATAGATGCTGGGAGGAGTTGTTTTAATTCAGAAACATCTGGAGACCATATCTATTTAAGATCATGAAGGCATAGGTGGAAAGATCTTGCGGAGTAAGAGACACAGAATAAAATTTTCAGTGACTCAAAGATGATTTTTTTTAGTTCCTTACATTGCTTCCAAGGGTGGTTCCTTTGTCCTTCCTATGCTTGACAAGATTTTCAAACAGTGACATAAATGTCCTTGGGATTCTCTTCCTCATTCTTCCCTTGCACATTTCTTTCTTTGTAGCAAAGAAAGTAACCGCCAGCCACTGAGCTGGTCCGAAGGATTGTGAATGATGGAGGGAAACCCTCCATCTGTATGATGTCATGTGACCTTGAGGAGGGACTCAGGAAATATGAAAAATAGGGGGCAGGACAAGTTGGGAACTACTGGCAATGGAAAGCCACTTGGCCTGTAGCTCTTCAAAACACTTCCAAACTATCCCTCCCAGAAATCTCTCTGGAGTATCTGCTGAGCTAAGAGTTAATCATCTCATGTGAGAAGATCTTCACGAGCCACAATAAGATGCAGGCAAAGAAGGTTGACTGCAATATTGGATTGGTGCAGCCCTTACATATATGACTTTGCCCTTCTCAAGGCATTAAAGAGGAAACGTTTGAAGCTTCTATTTTCCTGTTAATCAAAATCATTTTTACACGAAATTAAACATGTACTCTTATTCAATAATAAGTAATATTCAATAAGTTCAATAAATAATATGAGACCCTCTCATCTGCGTTAAATCTAGCCTGATTTACATTCGGATGCTTGGCAACTGATTCATACTTATGACATTCACAGTGTCCCAGGGTCATGTGATCACCTTTTGCAACTTTTTGACAAACAAAGTCAATGG
>NW_015388455.1:75964-87475 GCF_001527695.2 Protobothrops mucrosquamatus
TCTGGTGGAGGGGGGTGGGACTGGGGTGGGTGCCTTCCTTCCCTCCCTCTCTCCCATTGGTCCTTCCTTCTTTCCTTCCTTCCCTCCCTCTTTGTCCCTTCCCCCTTCCCTCCCTTCCATTGTCCATCCCTCCCTCCCTCAGGTTGCATGATGCCTGTGGGGGGGGGAATCCATGGGTCTCTGGTGGAGGGGGGTGGGACTGGGGTGGGTGCCTTCCCTCCCTCTCTCCCATTGTCCCTTCCTTCCTCCCCTCTTTGTCCCTTCCTCCTTCCCTCCCTCCCTTCCATTGTCCTTCCCTCCCTCCCTCAGTTTTAATTTCTTCGTTGGTGGTTCCTTTGCTGTATCACTTTCCTTTTGCGGTCGCGCTCGGTGCAGCCGGGAGCCCAGCACAGCTGCCGTTCTTCTGCAGGGAGGGGAGCACAGGCAGCAGAGGAGCGCACGGGGGCGGGGAAAGAGCCACGGCTCTTGAATCTGGCTTTGATCCCGCTTCCCCTTCGCTCCGGCTGGGTCCGTGAATGCCAGATTCAAGAAGACGGAGGAAGGCTCACATGTCTCCACCCCAAAACCCCCAGCCAGCCTGCTGGCCTTTCGAACCACCCTGGGGTTAGATCTGGCATTCACGGACCCGGCCGGAGCGAAGGGGAAGTGGGATCAAAGCCCTTCTTTTGGCCACAAAGAATGTAGCCAGGTGGGATTTGCCTGGGGGTTGTGCCGGCTCTTCCTCAGGGCTGGCTGCAGCAATGAATGAGCCGCTTCCCCGCTCACTGCTTTTCTCCGGCTGCGGCCGTGCGCAACGCACCAGAGGGAGTCCGGCAGCCGCGGCTCTTTCCCCACTCCCGTGGGCTCCTCCACTGCCTGCGCTCTCCTCCCCCTGCAGCCAAGGAGAAGCAGCAGGCAGGAACCGCAGCAGCCGACGTCGCGCAGCCATCTGGCTCAGCAACAGCGGCGGTGGCCAAACTCCAATTGCCTCCACCGGGCTCTTTTATGCCCTCCTCGCTCCGGTCCGGTGAAGGTCGGTCAGGACCCCTGCAAGCGAGCGAGATGGGCAGGGGCACGAATCGGTGTGTGCTTAGAAACGCCGATCTCGTGCTCCTGCCCATCTCACTCGCTTGCTTTCCACTTGCTTTCTGCAAGCGAGATGGGCAGGAGCTCCTGGGCCCCCCGCGCCTGCCGTTAACCCTCCCGCCACCATGCAGGGTAAGGTTGGCGCCCCCACCCAGATGTCCCCGCCTCCCCCAAGCATTTTTTACTCACCTGCTTTCAGCTGCACTCCCTTTCTCCTTTTGCTTCTCTGCCTTTGCCACGTGTTTGTGGGTAAAAAAGAAAAAAAGTTCCATGAGACTTTCTAACTTCTCGCAAGAAGTTAGAAAGTCTCATGGAACTTTTTTTTTTGTCTCACAAACACATGACGACTGAGAAGGACAGGAGAAAGGGAATGCTGCTGAAAGCAGGTGAGTAAAAAAACGTTTGGGGGAGGTGAGGGCATCTGGGTGGGGGCGGGGGGGGACCCAGGAAATGTGTCATGCAGCTCCAGCGGAATCTCCACCTGAAGACTGCATGAGGCTGCCTGCTACCCCCAAGGTCACTGCCAATCAGCTGGAGCTGCGCGCTTTGATCCTGGGCTCTCAGTAGGACCCAGGCAACGTGCAGTTCCAGCTGACTTTGCCACAAGCCTGTGTGGCGCTGCTGCCGCTTCACCTCATCCACTTTTACACTTTTTTAAACTTTTTTTTAACATTTTTTTACATTTTTTTTCAACCCGTCCTACGCGTACCACCAGCCAGGTGCTCGCGTACCACTGGTGGTACGTGTACCACCGGTTGAAAAGCCCTGCTCTAAAGCACCTGAAGGCAGGACAAGAAGCAATGGCTGAAAACTAATCAAGGAGGGAAGCAACCTAGAACTAAGGAGAAATTTCTTGACAGTTAGAATAATTAATCAATGGAATGATTTGCCTTCAGAAGTTGTGCATGCTCCAACACTGGAGGTTTTTAAGAAGAAATTGGAGAACTATTTGTCTGAAATGGTACAGGGTTTCCACCTGAGCAGAGAGTTGGACTAGAAGACCTCCAAGGTCCCTTCCTACTCTGTTATTCTGTTATTCTGATTTGTTGAGAAAGGTATTGAGTTTAAATGGAAAGGGGTTTGACAAAACACACAGTGCCTCCTAATGCTTCTTCTTTCCTTTGAGTAGATAAAAAAGATTGCTGAATAGTAATTGCTCTGAAAAACGCAAGAGCATACTTCTTGCCTACAACCTTGTCTTGGGAAAGAATATCTCAAATAGCCAGGATGTTCAGGGTTGGACTAATAGATGAATGTGCTGGCAAGAACAGGAAGGGAAGTACCATGAACATCCTTAGTAAACGCTGAGAGTTGGGACAGTGCTTCTCAACCTTAGCTGCTTGAAGATGTGTGGACTTCAACTCCCAGAATTCCACAGCATGCTGCAAATGAAGTCCACACATCTTCAAGCAGTCAACGTTGAGAAACACTGATAGGCTATTTGGGTTCCATAATAATAGGAGAGGAAAAGATCAAGAGATAGCCAATTCACTTTATTTACTTCTTAGATTTATATCCTACCTTCAATAGGAGCTGCACAGTACTCCTCTCCTATTTTTCCCAAATGACAACAGCAATTCTGTTGTAGTTGGGTTGGCAGTGACTGACCTCATGTCATCCAGTGAGCTTCCGTGGTTGAGGATGGATTTGAACATAGGTTTCCTCAGTGTCCATCCCTTAACCAGTATACCACTGTTTTTCAACAATAGTTTACTTTGGAGAGAGGGTTAGTAGTTATGGTTGATTGGCAAGGCCTCTTGGATTAAAACAGGACTGCCTTAATAGAAAAACAAATAAAAGGGTTAATTTGTTCAAGCAGAACAGAGTTGGGTAGACAGGAAACTAATAGCTCTGGAACAATCCAGACGCAGAAGAAATTCAGGCTTGCGGTTGAGAAACCCAACTGCAACCTGAAGCAAAGTGATCGCTACAAGCACTACAACCCACCCTTACCCACACATCTCTTTGGGGTTCACTCAGTAAATGGATCCTCAAGACAGACCACAAGGTAGAAGTGGCAGGAAGAGAAGATTGTGTGATGACGGGCCTGCAGCGTCTGCAATCAGTTCCTAGCTTGCTCTCCATCTGCTCCAGGTCCTTTGGGCCAGGAAGCCCATTTGCAGCAAATACAGTGGAGGATCAAGGATTCACTTAATTTAACAAGCTCTTGGCTATGCACTGCATAGCAGGGGAGGCCAAAGGGGATGTGGTTGCTGGAGCTATTGCTGTCAGGGCACGGCACAAACAGCATCTGACAACTGCAACCTCAGTCTTTATGCCCGGCTTAATTTTACCTTAGTCTCTTTTTATTTCACTAACAGCCTTACATTTTCCACTTGAGTTGCCTGATAACCCAATGCTTTTTGGTTCCCATGGCAACAAGTTGCCTGCAACTCCTTCAACTCAAGTTTATGCGCTCATTTCAATATATGAAATTATTAATATCAGTGGTGGGATTGTCTCGGAAGGCCTTTCCTTTGAGCATTATTTACTATTATTATACATGCTAATTTTTGTGGATCAAAATTGATCAAAGATGAAGTAATCTGAGCTTCTTGCCTCCTGTGGTATTCTGAGGGGCAGCCATTAAATGTAGCAGAGTGCTTATATGTGGGAATTTTTATTTTCTTCCTGTGGCAACAGATTTTCCTTGACTAGCCCTAATTCTGCATGTCAGCTGCTATTAAAAATACAAGCGCAGGGATAGTAATAACCATAAAAGTGGGCAATCTTGATGTTGTGAATTAATGTAATCTGTTTAATTATCTTTGAAACAAACAAAGAAAAGATATTCACTCCAATTCTGTAAAGGAAAGTTCATTCTAAATAATTACAGAACAGCCAGAACTTCTTTTGGACAGATCGCTATTTGGAATGGTCATTAAAAAAATAATCTATGTGAACATTTAGCGAATGAGTGCTTATTTGGAAGGATCTAAGAAGAAATGGGAATTAAAATGTAAAAAAAACCTTGGAAAACAATAGTAAAAATGGTTCCAGAAGATATCAAAGATTTATTTAATGAGTTCCTTTGAGTCCATACTGCCTATGGCTACTAGACAATTACCAGAGAGCTTTCTATATCTCTCCACTACAGACCGGATTTGGCATCCCAGATTTGGTAGCCTTAATACAGCCTTATGTGGAACACAATAATCTGAATAACAATGAAGATAGTAACTGAATATGCATGTGATTCTTTGAATGCAGTTAAAACAAAATACCTGTACAGTATAATTTATATAATTTGACCTATGAGTTTTTACAGACTCTACACATAAATTCCATAAATAAATGAACAAACAAATAAGTAAAATAATTGTAGAGATGGCTTATAAATGATTCTCAAATGGCAGCTATCTTTTCAAACTTCACCTTAGGCTTAGAATACCTTCATCAAAATATACTGCTCAAAAAAATAAAGGGAACATTTTACCATGGAACTGAAGGGGTTTGCGTTCCCTTTATTTTTGTGAGCAGTATATTTCACAAGGTTAGCAAATACTGAAGCCTCCTCCTCACTCCCGCCAAAATAAGTTAGGGTCTTTTATAGTACAATCCAAGCCATTGTCTGAAGTTGCAAAGAGACCAAACCACTCTAGTTTGCCATGTATCAAAATTGATGGCCTTGCCATTGTGGCACCATAATTAAATCATTCTTCTATTCCAGATTGAATGGAATTGATTTCAAAGAGATACAAAGAGTTGAACATGACCTGAATATCTTGCCACTTCCCACATCTTGTTAAAGAGAGATTAATGTACATCTTGTTACAGAGAAAGATAATGTATTTTATTTTGGCTTAGTTACCGTTCAGTTGGGATAGCTTATTTAGCTTTCGGCACAAGAGCATAAGAAGGTTGTTGACAAGAAATTCTAAGAATAGTATACAGATGCTAAAAGGGTCAAGAAGACAAATATATGAGAAAAAGCTGAAGGAACCGGATATCTTTAGGGCTCCTTGCAGTTTTCAAACTGTTCCAGGGCCTTTTTTCTGACATTAGGGAATTCCATGGAGATGTGCAACATTTACTCAGCTGACAATTCAATGTAGGCTGCAGAAAGATTTCTGGAGGGCAAGAACTATGAAATCCATTAGTTTGGGGGGGGGGGGAAGCCTGGAGGAGAAGCATAGATGAGACAATTGTTCATGTGAGGAAGAATGGAAAAATTATTCATCCTATCTGCTAAAAGAGCAGGGAAAGAGGCAATAAGATTAAATTTAGGAATGACAGAGGTTTCATGTCAGTGTGGATGAATGTGCAGAATAGATACTGTTGTTTATTGGGGCCCAAAACCCTTCCAGAGATCTTTGCTCAAAGAAGTGTTTCTCTTTTAGCACGGAGAGCTTGCCAGTGCACAAACAAGTATTTTGTCACTGGGTAAATGGGAACTTTAGCTAGTGTTTCAGTTGCTATTTCAATTGTTGGGCAAAATGTGATTGCATAAGGGTCATAGGCTATACACCATTATGTCCATCAAAATCAAGACCATACCACTTGAGCAAGGGGTGCCTCATCTAGCACCTAATTCTGTACAAAGCAATGCCCTTCCACTTCAACAGTGTCTCAACATTTCAACAAACTTTACCCCCTCCCCTAAGAAAAATTGTTCTAACAGCCTTGGATCTTTCTAGAATAATTCCGTCACAAGATACAACGTAATGATATATGACAAGTAACCTCTGATAGCCTCATCCATTCAAATGTCAAGTGATATTATCAGGTTAAAAATAAAACCGGCAATAAATTCCTCCACAGGATTGCTTGATCATACCTAAGGGCCTGCTTAGATGTAGCTTATATTAAAGATCAGGACAAGATATGAGAATGCAGCTATGAAGGCCAAATTTTACTTAGAACATTGTCTCTAAATAAAATAAAATTTCTATTTCAGACTATGATAATCCCTGAGGAAACCCAAAATCTCTTATATATGTGCTCTGCCGCAAACTGCAGTGACTCTGTGTGTGTGGTGATGTCATTGCACAAATGTGACTTACTTGAATCACAATGTCTGATTCAAGTACATAAGTCACAGCATCCGTATGACATCATTATGCATGTTTTCTTTGCATCCTTCCCATGGATACTTTATTTGTACATTTTTTAAATTTGGTAGCCCTAACAATTTAAGGCAGGTTGTTTTGTCTCTTTTGAAATTGATTAGTGAATTATACCAAAAATACTTTTTTGGGCTTACTTGTTTTAAGGGGACCTTTTCCAGTACAGATTTTAATTGATTGGACAGTTGGACAAAAGTCTGTCTGTCATAATTTCCACTACAAGACCTAACACTAAACTGCAATTCCTGAGGCAGATTCCATGGGGACCTAATCATTATTTTAAATAAATATTAGAAGAGCCGTGACTTATTGGATCATTGCTTCAGCGATATTTTCTTATCAGATTCCTCAATGCCTTCAACAATGGCAGAGCTTCTAATGTACTTGAAAAGGTCTTAAAAATTCAGGGAAATATTCATGGATGTATCTGCCTTAATGTTGAACTGTATAGCACAGTCAAACATCAGCACAGGAAATGTTTTATGACATTATGTATTATATCATAAACTGATTTATGATAATGTTTATGTCATAAAACATTTTATAAAATTGGTCAAATTTCTATTCCATGGGAGTCATGGACCGGTTTTGGGATGCATTCTGTAAGTTAGTCCATTTGAGGTACTTTGGTTGAAAAGGCTTTGCACCATTTCTCCCAGTTAAAAGTCACAGACACAAGAGTATTAGTAGTATATAGATGGGAACCCATTCTTAACACATAACTCTTACTGACAGAAATGATAAATACCTTCACTTTCGTGTTCTTGAGTCACAGACTGGGGTACAGAATCATGGCTAAATTAGTATTTAATATACGTCAAGTGAATTGAGCACTGCCTAGGCCAAACTATAATGACAAAGCAGTTAGAGTGACAGTACTCCCTCATTTTCTGAGAGGGGAAATATAGTCATCACTAATTTTTTGAACAGAGGTTATGTTTGAATGAAATCTTCTGAAACTTGACTGTTAATTGCTTGTCACTTGTAATTATAAGAAATCATTTACATCTTGGATTTGCAAGAACTAAAACTAAATCCCTCACTTCCCAGTAATAGGTACTACTTTAAAAAGATTTAAAGTATTTGGACTAGGAGACTTGGAATCATCACAAAGCAATCTGAGAAACAGTTTAAATTTTCCCTTCGATTTTCAAAACATACATAATGTACTTTTAAAAATATAAGAAGAGCCAGACTTCTCCTGGATTAAACCAAAAGCCTATTTAATCAGCATCCATTTCTGCAAAGACTATCAGAAGCTTCTGAGACATTTGAGCATCAAATTTTGTTTTAATTCCTTACTGGTTGATATTTATATTTAGAAGATATTTCAGTGATCTTTTTAGGTCTGCTCTACATTTTTTTCTTCCCCTTCCCCTTCCCCTTTTCCTTTACAGATTCCAAGCAGAATGGCGATGCAGCAAATGCAGCTCTGGCTAATGAAGACTGCCCCACAATTGATCAGGCCCTGTCACCTGAGGAGAAGTCACCTGTCACACCTGGTGGCCGAGAGCGCTATAATCGTGACCGAGCCTGCTTCCTCCTCTCCACAGGTGATTTTGGGCAGTCACCTGATGGAAACATCCGAAAAGGTATGTGTACATATGTCACCATCATTTTCCCCTGCCTATTTCTGCAAAGCTTGCATTCCGTCCTCTAAGCTTGTACCCAAGTACGTTATCTTCCACCCTTATCACTAATACCACCATAACCTTTGTCTTAGTAAAACGTAGAGCTGCCACTTTTCAGGGATAAAGGAGACAATTGCAAATATGTAACTGACTTAAGTAAAAGCCTAATCTTGAGATCAAGATGGGCAGATAATGTCCTAGCAACCAGCGAGGTCTCCATTTGTTCGACTCTAGTGCTTTAATAACAGAATGCATTGCTCAAGGGACAGCATTATCTCATATAACCTTTCCCAACCTGGTGCTGCCAGATCTGTTGAACCATAATCCAGAATACCCATTGGTCAAACTGACTGGGAATTCTGAGAACTGTAGTCCAGTCTATCTAGATCAGCCTTTCCCAGATTGAAAAAAAACTGCCATAATACCTCTTTCCAGAAGACAGTCCATGAACACAGCTAATTTTGAGCAGTTGAGATTTTGGGGCGAAGCTTGATTCTCCATCAGCATCGGCAGTCCATTCTTTTCAAAACTCTGTTACATAATTATGTGCACAGTTCCCTAGCTTCATTACCTCATCCCTTCCCTCAACAGAGTAATGTTTCCCTTATCAGCTTTTGCTTTTTCATCAGTTTCCCCCACCCCACCATGTTTTCTCCCCATAGGTATCATTCTGTCTTCCAATAGTAGCCTGCAGTTGCTCTTCAGGTGTTTCAGATTGTTCTTTTAAGGGAGATAGCAGCAAATGACAACTAGTTATTTTACAGGGATTTATTGGAAGGGCATGGAAGTGGCCATAAAGTGTTTGAAGTTATTTCCCATTCTCCAAATTTGTTATAAATAGAAAAAAAGTAAAGCTTGAGCCTAATTGATTTGCTTCAAATTCCTGCAACATTTTTATCTGAAACATAGAAATAATAAGGTTCTAGTCAGACATCTTGTAATGAGAGATTTTCCCCATTGTAAACCTTGGGCTGGTTTTAGACCAGTGTTTCTCAACCTTGGTCACATTAAGATGGGTGGATTTCAACTCCCAGAATTCCTTAGTCAGTTAATGCTGGCTAGGAAATTCTGGGAATTGAAGTCCACCCATCTTAAAGTGGCCATGGTTGAGAAACACTGTTTTAGATTATCAGCTTAATTGAAGACCTACTAGCCTAACTGAAGAACCACTAGCCCGAGGTTCCCCAAAATGATCATTATCAACTCCCAGGGGTTGAGGGGACCATCCAAGGGGTTGATGTTGCTGATGTTGGGAAATACTGAAGGCCAAAGGAGAAGGGGATGGCAGAGGATGAGATTGTTAGACAGTGTCATCCAAGCAGCGAACATGAATTTGGGCAAACTCCAGGAAACAGTGTGGAGGACAGGGGAGCCTGGGGTGCTGTGATCCATGGGGTCAGACACAACTTAGCAACTGAACAACAACAACAATAAATATTTATTAAATCATTCCCATATAATAAATGTTTGGGGAGGATCAATGAAGAATCTGAAGCTTCATGAAGAGGTTGATAAGCTGAAGAGTTTGGTGACTCCTGTATTAGCCAAACACAGCTGAACTCTTTTGTAAAACAAATAAGTTGCCATATAAAAGAGAATCATGTTCCTTCCACTCATCTTGTTGGCAGGTAATCCTCGACTTATAACTATTCATTTAACGGATGTTCAGAATTAAAACAACACTGAAAAAAGTGACTTATGACCAGTTCTCACACTAATGACCATTGCAGCATCCCATGGTCATATGATCAGACTTCGGGTGCTTGGCAATCAGCATGTATTACAATGGTTACAGTGTCCTGAGGTCCTGGGATTGTCATCTTCAACCTTCATAGGGAGCTTCTGACAAGCAAAGCCAATGGGGGAAGCTAGATTCACTTAATGACTGCATGATGTACTTAGCAACCGTAGCAAAGAAGGTTGTAAAATGGGGCAAAACACACTTAACAAATGCCTTGCTTAGCAGTGGAAATTTAGGGCTCAATTGTGGTTGTAAGTCGAGGACCTCTCCTGTTCAAAAACCCTGCAGATTCCAACTCTCTTGAGTTCAACCGAGATAGGTCACAAATTTAGCACTGATGTAATTGGGTATGATACACATACAATGCTTCTTCCTCAGTTCCTCCCCCTCTGTTTCCTTCAAAGATCTCTCCTGTCAAATCCTCGATTTGTTTTTAGACTCAAGTGAATCTCAAGAGAGATGTATCAGGAGATTCCAGACTGCTAATTTATGGTCAGGAAGCCCCACACGTAGTGCTTGTCCAGGAACAGTGCATCATGCTCGGCAAGCAACTGGGATCTTTACAACAGGAAGGCTGAAAACAGAGATCTCACAGCTTTTAGGGTCAGGGCTACAATATCTGGCTTGCAAAATCCTGGCTAGACATTACATGGCAACATACTCTGTGTTGCCATCTAGTCATCATCCAAAGTTTTGCAGCTTAGATACAGTCTCTCTGCAGTACAGGTAGTCCACAATTGGGACCAGAATTTCTGTTGCTAAGCAAGGTGTTAGGTGAGAGATGCCTGAGTTTGCAACCTTTTTTGCCATGGTTGTTAAATGAATGATGTAGTTGTTGAATCCAGCTTCCCCCGTTGACTTTGCTTGTCGAAACTGGTTGGGACAGTCACAAATGGCAATCACATGAACAAGGAATGCTGTAACTGTAATAAATACATGCTAGTTGCCAAGCACCCAAATTTGGATCACATGACTGGGGAATATTGCAATGGTTGTAAATGCAAGAATCAGTTGTAAGACACTTTTTTAGTGCCATTATAACTTTGAACAGTTGCTAAACCAATGGTCAAGGAGTACACGTATTCATGATTGACCTCCAAATCAGTGTTTATGGATAAATCAGCAAAATTTACCTAATCTTTATTAATTCTATTATTCTATTCAAAAATTCCCAAATGGTCCATATTGCTTTTTTAAAAAATCACTCACGCTAACTGCATGACCAAATAACTGGTTAGGAAAATACTAGGTTGTTGCGGTTAACTCTGGAATAGTGATAATTGACTTTAGACTGTCAATGATACATCTGAAATTAATATTGCTAGAAAAGTCATCGGCCATTTTTATGGAACTTAGCATCAACTCTTTGCAGTCCTTCATTCTGCATTATGTGAGAGTTGACTGTAATTGTGTTCATCTCTCTGTGTGAAAAAGAATAAGAGATTGTGATCCCTCTAGCTCAGGAGTCATCGTCAGCATGTTTATGTGCTGTGTAAGTTCTGGTCTAGCATCTGTCAGAAACTGATCTTAGCAGCAGGCAAACTTTCAAACAGAGACAAGGTTGCCCCGTCACAGCAGGCAAACAGGAGGTGACAGCAAATGAAAGCTGACGGTGAGTTTAATTCCACCAAGGAAGCGAGAACACAACAGACCTTTCATGGTGGTGCACAGTAGAGAAGACCAGCAAGCAATGGGCAAAGAAGAACCACAGAAGTGGAACGATCATCACAAAGTCCAAATTCTGACAATCGCCTTTCTGTTCTAGAGACGTAGACATTCAACCTAGGATTAAGTAGATTACCAAATATTTTCAACTGCAAAGAAAAATGCTTTTACTAACACTCGCAGGATTGTACAGAGCAAGCTCCGCAAGATGCAGGACTCCTGGTTGAGTGCCAAAGCAGATGAAATCCAGAAGTTTGCTGATAGAAGCGATGCCAAACGGTTCTATGAAGCCCTTAGATCCCTGTACGGACCTCAGCCCTCAGGAAGCTCCCCTTTACTGGAT
>NW_015388455.1:88832-90316 GCF_001527695.2 Protobothrops mucrosquamatus
AAGCCCAGATGCGCTGGGCAGGCCACGTTGTAAGGATGCCAGACCATCGCATCCCTAAACAGCTCTTCTATGGTGAGCTGTCTCAAGGAAAGCGATCGCACGGGGGACAAAAGAAGCGATACAAAGACACGCTGAAAGCATCTCTCAAGTCCCTGGATATCGACACCATCTCTTGGGAATCTTTGGCGCATGATCGACCAACATGGCGTACCCTGGTTTACCAGGGTTGCCAGACATATGAACACAGAAGGACAATCTTGGCACAAGAGAAGTGAGCACTCCGTAAAGCCAGAGCTGCAAATGCTGAAGCAATAGTGTCCACTTTTCTCTGTTCAGTATGTGGCAGAACATTCTGTGCTAACATCGGTCTTATCAGCCATCTACGGACACACCGTTGATGGCCCATAATCCATAAGATGTCAAGGTCTTCATCGAAATCGATGGACGAACAACAAGTAGATTACCAAATATTTTCATTGGCCTTGTTTCTGTTGGCATAAGGGTAGGCAGGCTTTTAAATTCATCAAGTGGAATGAAGCCAGTCCTCCAGATAAAGGCAGCAGACAAGGTTAATCAAATCAGTTTTCAAGGAACAACTCAGTTAAAACAGAGACAAAAATTCTGAAGGCAGAAAGACGATTCTCTTTGATTTTAGGTGGGATGTGCATATCCAGTGCAACTGCACAGGATTCTTCCTGAAGGAATGTAGTCTGATATTCAAACCAATATTGATGAGTAAATCCAACCACTGCATTCTGTGAGCCCAACATCCAGCTAAAAAGGAGTACTGGGAATACTTTAACATTTAAAACAATAGGGCCACTCTATCTACTGTATTTATTTATCTCTCTCTCTCTCTATCTGTACTGCTCACTCTATATCTATCTATCATTTATCTACTGTATTGATCTCTCTTTCTATCTCTCTATCTACTACAACTATATCTTTCTATCTCTATCTTTCTACCTCTATCTCTGTCTATCACCCATATTCTTTTTCAGTTGGAAGTTGGACTCATATAATGCACTGGTTGGATGTACTCTTTAATATTGGTTTGTCCACAGCAAATTTGCCACCCTGTTGAAAAACATTCTGGATAAGCATTAAAAAAGTGATGCAGTTATTGAAATACTGTTCAGTACCACAGGACAGACCTAAACTCATGACAAAGCAGCTTTAAGGCCATAGCCTATTCAGTATACACCATGGACAGATTGCCTGTTTGAATAGGTGGGCACTTTCTAAGCACATATATTGCTAGTGAAGAAGAAACAAAAGGGTAGTGGAGAAAACATGGTACTGCTCACACACAATGGCTAATTAATTCAAAGGTATGCAGATTAGACATGGTTAGGGGGACAGAGTATTGTTCAGATGCTGGTGTTTATTAACTGAAGTACAAAAAAATAATTTGACACTGGAGTGGCTATTAGCCAGTGCACCAATGGCTTGTGCTCCTTAGATGGTACTATTCATGGCTATGA
>NW_015388455.1:93934-95730 GCF_001527695.2 Protobothrops mucrosquamatus
ACCGATGGCAGGTTGAAATCCCCCATGACCATAAGTCTGGGGGTCGCAACCGCCACCCCGGCTATTACGTCGGCCAGCTCAGGCAGGGCTGTTGATACATAGCAGGGAGCCAGGTATATAATCAACAGACCCACTTGAACCCCTTGCCCCCATTTCACCAGGAGGGACTCCACACCGTCTATCTGAGGCACAGTGGTCTTCTGCCTCTCAAGGAAGGACTCAGGAAGCAACAATACTGTAACTTTTGCTAGCGATCCTATACCTACTCCAAGTAGAACATAAATACTATTATAGCTTCTCCATAGAGGTAGAGTCATTGGCAGAATCCAATGCTTTCATCAAAATGACTGAAGTAGCATCACACTTCTGCAGTTCCAGAGGAGCCCTTAATGCATGTGGCCACACACATACAATTCAAATGGAAGTCTAGACTGGTGAGTTGCTTTCAGTAAACAGTGTTGCTAAGACCTGCAGCGGCAGGTAAAGCAATCCTCAATTTACAACCATTCATTTAGTGACTGTTCTAAGTCAGGGCTTTTCAACCGGTGGTACGTGTACCACTTGTGGTACATTAATGAGTAGCAGGTGGTACGCAGCCCTGCCTAGCCAAGTGTAGTGGGGGAGGGAAAGAGCCAGCACAGGCAAGGACTTACAGTGAGAGTCCTCTGGAGCTGCAAAGGCCCCAGGCTCACTTCTGGCTCACCCTCCCCCATGAGAAAGGAGGAGGGGGGCGGAGACAGGAGAGGCTATCAAAGGAGGCAGTTTGGGCAGGAGAGGGAGAGGGAAAAAAAGCAGCAGCCTTGGGAGGAGGTGGAGTCAGCTGCACCGAAGAAGAAGGAGGAGGATCAAGCAGGCTGGCCATGAGCCGATCTACAACTGCTGTGGCAGCCACCTGTGCTGGCAGCAGCAAACAGGCAAGAAATGCAGTGGGGGAGGGGTCACCCTCCAAGAGGAATGAAAAAAGGCAGCAATGGCTAGAGGTGAGGCACGAGGGAGGGAGATGGAGAGTGGAAGGATTCTTATGTGCTTTTTAGCATTCCTTTACTTATGAATGGAGCCATTTGGGGAGGCTGCCTTAGCCGGCAGCCAGTACTTACATTTTTTTTCTTCCTTAAGTGCCGGCTGCGCTCCTTACTTTCCTTTCTAGCCAGTAGTTAATTCTTTTTTTTAAAAAAAACTTTTTATTTATAAAACAATTAAAAAAAACATTGGATTTGACGTGACCTTCCAGTATATACATTCTTATCAGATTATACCATATTTTACAATCAATTCATTATCTCTACATATACATTAAATTTTATATACATTATCTATTCTAAAGTAACATACATTTCTATCTTATCATTCGTCTTTAATCCCAGCCGTCCTTTTCAAATTCCTCCAGCGGCAAAATTTATCCCAGGTTTCAAAAAAAATTGATCCACATTTATCTTTTAGTATCATTGTGAGCCTGTCCATTTCTGCACATGCTAATATTTTATGTATTAACTCTTCCTCTGTGGGAATTTGCTTACTCTTCCATTTTTGCGCAAAGGCAAGCCTGGCTGCTGTCAAGATATGTAGCAACAGGTAGATTGTTCCCTTATCATATTTGTCTGTCGTTATTCCCAGCAAGAAGAGTTCAGGTTTTAACTCTAAGTCCAGTGTTAGTATATCCCTCAACCAGTTTCGTGTCCTGTTCCAGTACTCGCGAGTCTTTGGGCATTCCCACCACATATGGTAATATGATCCTATTGCCGTTTTACATTTCCAGCATAGGGGTGAGATGTTCGAACACATTTTAGCTAACCTTA
>NW_015388455.1:97587-99050 GCF_001527695.2 Protobothrops mucrosquamatus
AGGGGATCACATGACCCTGGAACACTGTGACCATTATAAATATGAATCAGTTGCCAAGCATCCAAATATAAATCACATGACCCTGGGCATGCTGCAATGGTCATAAGTGTGAAAAATGGTCATAAGTCATTTCAGTGCAATTGCAACTTTGAACAGGTTTTTTTTTTTGGTCATCAAGTTTTTGACACCTTGCTAGGTGTCATCAAGTTTTTGACACCTTGCCAGCTTCAGGCAAGCGAAGCCAATGGGGGAAGCTGGATTCACTTAAGTGCACTGATTCGAACAGAAGGGAATACTTGTAGCGCAAGGTTGAACTGTAGGATTCTTAGTGCTCTCTGAGTGGGTTGCACTGATGATGTTACCTACTTGAGTAATAAAACATCTGCAAGAGGAAAAAAAACCAACCTCAGGGAGTACTGAGGACCCTGCAGTGATCTGCTTAATAACTAGGGCAAAAATGGTTGCAAAATTGGGCACAACTCATGTAACAATCACCTTGCTTAGCAACAGAAATTCTGGTGTAAGTTGGGGTGGTAAGTCAAAGACAACCTGTAAATTTTTTTTGGGGAAGAAGGTTTATGCCACAGTTCTGATATTTTCACTGAAGAGCTTCTGATCAGCTTCCGAGGAAATCAGCAAAGCTAGATACGTAGTCTGAGTCACAGTGAAGAAGGCTGAAAAATGTTTAGCAAAATAAAATAAAGTAGTGCAGTTAGGTAAGCGTAGGGGAACCAACAATATCTTTTATAGGCTTGCTTCTAAAGTTTCCAGTTTTTACTCTTAAATTTTAATCTACATGGAAATGTATCTTAAATCAGCCCCAGGCTATGCTCTTCAGAGCAAATAAAAGCATGTACAGCTGAGGGGAAAATCATTATTAATTTTCCTATCTGTACGTGTGCATATTTTAAAACACATTGGAAATAAGGCCAAGTGCCGTTTGGCAAAAGATAAAATCTTATTTCAGTTCAAGGAGTTGTTCCTGAAAAAAAGTGACAAAAGAATAAGAAAAGGTATCTGAGCATAAGAGAGTGCACTTTAAATAGCACTGAAGAAACAGCTTGTACTACATTTTTATAATTAACCGGCATGATTTCAAAAATAGGGGAATTCAGACTGACTTCAGTTGTAGCCCAACTCAGAAATTAAGTACTCTGTGGATCTTAATCCAAAATTTATTTATTTATTTATTTATTAAATTTATATACCGCCCTATCTCCCTTGCGGGACTCAGGGCGGTGAACAGGCAATACTAAAAACCACAATAATAAATAGTTTGTTTTAAAATCGAATTAAATAACAGGCCTGTTCTAAAAACACACCCGTAAAAAACCCCCCACTGAAACATAATCAAACTACGCCAGGCCGGCCGCACGGAATAGATGGGCCTTCAGGGCTCGGCGAAAAAGGCGCAGGTCCGCAACTGTACGTAGGTCGGGGGGTAGGTCATTCCAGAGGGCAGG
>NW_015388455.1:101999-119299 GCF_001527695.2 Protobothrops mucrosquamatus
GGCACAGTGGTCTCCCTTGGATCCAGGCCTTCCCTAATAATAACCGCCACCCCCCCCACCCCGACCCTGGGCTCTCGGCTGGTGAAATGCACGGTAACCTGGCGGGCACATTTCAACGAGGGGCACCCCCCCTCTTGGCCCAGCCAGGTCTCCGTAATACCCGCCAGGTCCACCTCCCCCTCCGATACCAAATCATAAACGAGGGGGGCTTTATTAACCGTGGACCTGGTGTTACACAGCATCAGCCGAAAGCCCAGGCCCTGAGATCCCAAACCCCCTAGGTTGCAAGAAGAGCCATGGGGGCCGGAGCGCGCCACAGCTGTTAAACAGCGGGTGCGCCCTCCCCTAGTGTGATATGGCCCTCTGCTCCCGCCATATCTACCCCTCCCATACACAGTCTTAATGGAATTGCCCTCTATTAGGCAGACCCTCCCCCCTCCCCAATTCCAGGACCTACGCCCACCTCGCCGAGGCCTTCAGCCGGCCTGGGAGAATTGATTTCAGTTTGCCCACCCCTCTCCCTGGAACCCCCTAAAACCCGGACTAAAAATTTGATTAAAAATCCCCTTAGGTTGAGAAGTAGACCATTGTTGATTTGCATATGGTGATTAATCCACATATGCGCAAATGGAAATTCCATATTGCTTAGCACCAAGGCTAAGATTATGTAGACAAAATTTAGATATAGCTTAAGGCAAGGGCTGATAGGTTAAATCTTATATTAGGGGATGGGAGGCTATTTGGATTTTCATTTCTTTAAAAATGTTTAAAGATTTGGGGTTTTATTTTTCATTGGCCAGATTGACTGTTTAGAGCAGGGGTAGGCAATCCAAAACACTCAAAGAGCCACTTGGACCCATTTCCCACCGAAAACAAAACACTGGGAGCCGCAAAACCCTTTTGACATCTAAAATGAAGATAACACTGCATATATCCTTTTTTTACCTTTATTGTGTGTGTGTGTGTGTGTGTGTGTGTGTGTGTGTGTATGTGTATATATGTATATATATATGTGTGTGTGTATATATATATATACAGGTGAAACTCAAAAAATTAGAATATCGTGCAAAAGTTCATTTATTTCAGTAATGCAACTTAAAAGGTGAACCTAATATATGAGATAGACTCATTACATGCAAAGCAAGATAGTTCAAGCCATGATGTGTCATAAGTGAGATGATCATGGCTTACAGCTCATGAACACACACACACATACATATGTATACACACACACACACACACACACGCACATATATATATATATATACACACACAAATACATATATATATACACTCATATATATACATATATATAATATATATAATAAAGGTAAAAAAAGGATATATGCAGTGTTATCTTCATTTTAGATGTCAAAAGGGTCTGTGTCTCTCTCTCTCTCTCTCTCTCTCTCTCTCTCTTCCCCCCCCCCCCCCCGCAGGTTGCCGACCTGTGGTTTAGTGGAAACAACCCAAAGTCAGGGATGCTGCCTGTGTTTTGCATTTATATATTATTTCTTTGCTTGCTTGCTTGCTTTTTTAATTTATCTATTTCACAGTATTTGTAACCTGCCCCAAAGCTGAGGACTCTGTCCAGAGTGCCACAGAGTAAAAACTTAGAATAAAAATTAAAAGAGAGACCCCTCCTCCTCTCCCCCAGATAGCTACCCAAAACATTAAAAAGCATAGTTAAAAACATTGTGGAATAGTTTTGTTTTAACAGCTTTATAAAATGCTGGGAGGGAAGGCAGAAATATCCCCAGTTTTGGCCTGTCAAAACTACAATTTACCCATCTTTGAAGGTGGCCAAGATAACAAAAAACTGCCCACCTTTTTTATATTTTTTCTTTTTACCAGCATCCTAGTCTAAGGCACCTGAGGGCAGGACAAGAAGCAATGGGTGGAAGCTTGTTAAAGAGAGACCCAACCTAGAAATAAGGAGAATTTTTCTGCCAATGAGACCAATTAATCAATGGAATAGCTTGCCTCCTGGGGTTGCAAGTGCTCCATCACTGGAGGTTTTCAAAAATAGAGTAGACAACCATTTAACTGGGATGGTATCAAGATGTGTGGACTTCAATACCCAGAATTCCCTAGCAAGTCATTAATAGAAAGTTTTCCAGCTCATTCAGATAAACGAAAATTCAGACTCAAGCAAATGAGGGTGAACTGCTGCCTCAGAGATTAGTGTGCCATGATCTGGTACAAACATAAATTGCAAACAGCAATAAATAAAAGATGCTGAGACCATTTTAGACTTCATTAAGAAATCTAAAGAAAGAGATTTACTGAACAAAATTAAGAAATTCAAGAACCATTAAGCGGTCATAGTCCTATTAAAATCACAATATTCTCTTATATTTAAAAGGAATGCATAATTTAAATTCAAACTTTCAGGAATCTTCCTCCAAACCATGCCTGCTGGATATTCTCCGAAAGAAAGAAAATACTAATGATCATTTGATATTGGAACCCCTGAGAATCCAGAAGAAAAAGACTGGATTTCTGGACGGAAAAATAATATTTTTATTTTAAATATTATATATTGTAGCTCCGCTTCTTCCATAGACAGCAGAAAAGAATCATGAGTTACTAATGGTGTTATCCTTATGACACCCAAGTATTGCCCCAGTAGCTTTCAGGGCCAAGAATGGATTTGAATTCAGATCAAATCAAAGCTAGCATTGGATCAAAGCTAGCATTCCTAACCTTGGCATCATTCCATTTAAACAGGAGGGAAGGGGAGATTAAACATTAAAATCAACAGGGAAAATAATAACAGCTTTCCCCGACCTGGCACCTTCCAGATTTTCTGGGACAGCAACTCCCAAATTTTCCAGCCAAGAGTTTTGCTAGAGACCTTGAAAATTACCATTCTGGAGGGCTGTCAGATTAAGGAGGATTGTTCTAATATGATAGAACAGGTGAGTCAAGCAGCAGGCTGGGAGCAGAGCAGGTAAACGGGTAGGTGGTTTTCCACAGCCATGCCTCCCTTGACTTCATCACATGCTCATCTTCAGTGCCTCCTCCTCACACCACCTCTGTCTGTTTTTCCCACTCTGACCCCCTTTTCATCTCCATCCATTGCTCCTATCCCTACCCCTCCCTTTATCCCACTGCCCACCAAATCTGGGCCTCACATGCACCCGCCGCCTGCCACCAACAGCATTTGACTCCTCTGCCACCTCCTGGTACCTGCATGACTACAATGCCAACGCAGCTCCTTGGAAGCATGAGTAGGAGGTCTGGAAAGCAGGGAATTGGTGAGTAGGCTTTTCCCCATTGCTCTCCATCCCCTTGACTCGCACTTTCAGTTTGGTCTACTTGCACTTTGCAACCCCCTCCAAAAGAACATTTGACATCCACTCTGAAGTTTCCTCCTCCTCCTCCTCCTCCTCCTCCTCCTCCTCCTCCAGCTCAAGTTCTTGATTTGATTTGGGCAAAAAGGGGCCATAAGAACTGCATTTGTCAAGAGGGAAGCCATTGGAGGAAACAAAAAGCAACAGCAGAGTGGGCTAGATCGTCGCCCACAAACACTGTGTTTCATTTCTTTGTCGGTTTTCTTTTTGCAAAAAATTTTTTTGACATCTGAAAGCATTACAAATGTAATCCCCTCTCTGTGTAGGTAGTCCTCGACTTACGACCCCAATAGTCAGTCTAAAATTCCATTGCTAAGTGGGTTGGAAAGTGAGTTCTGCCTCTTTTTATGACCATTTTTGCCACCGTTGTTAAGTGACTCAGTGCAGTTGTTAAGGGAATCGTGTAGTCATTAAGCAAATCTGGCCTCCTCCCCACTCTGCTCGATGGAAGCTGACTGGGAAGGTTAGAAACGGTGATCACATGACCCCAGGACACTACAGCTGTTGTAAACACATGCCCATTGCCCAGCATCCAAATTTTGATCACATGACCATAGAGATGCTACAATGGTAACCAGTGTGAAAACCGGCCATAAATCACTTTTTTCAGTGCCGCTGTAACTTTGAATGGTCACTAAACAAATGGTTGTAAGTCAAAGACTACCTTTAGTCTAATATAATACTATCAGCTTTTCAACTCACTGGCATCTCATTCTGTTTCATGTTTGAGCCAGCCTTCAGATGTTCCCCCTGTGTGAAGTAAAATGGGTCAGCATTATATTCCCTTTTTTAGCACAGCAGACCACACATAATATTAAATTTAGTGAAGGTATCTCATAGGTCATTAGTAAAACCTTCTACTCAGTGCAAGATAGTTTTGATTTCAGAGGGTTGCAGTGAGTTAATTTTAGAAATAATTTTTAAAAATGACTCTAAGTATGACTGAAGCAGGGGCCTACAAGATCTGGATTGCAAAGCTCAACAGAGGATGGCAGCAAAGAGATACAATGCAGAAAAACTATTTTTTGCTTCCCCTTGGTGATTGAATACGGGATTGATTGATTGATTGATTTGCAACCCAGATCTGCTATCCTTACAGAAGATTTCAAGAAGAACTTAAGACCATAATTGAGCCCAAAATTTCTGTTAAGTGAGACAGTTAAGTGAGTTTTGCCCCATTTTACATCCTTTCTTGCCACAGTTGTTAAGTGAATCATTGCAGTTGGCTAGTAACCTAGTTGTTAAGTGAATCTGGCTTCCCCCCTTGACTTGGCTTGTCAGAAGGTTGCAAAAGGTGATCACATGACCTTGGGACACAGCAATGGTCATAAGTATGAACCAGTTGCCAAGCATCTGAATTTTGGTCACATGACCATGGGGATGCTGCAAAATTTGTAACTGTGAAAAATGGTCATAAGTCACTCTTTTCCATTGCTATTGTAACTTTGGATGGTCACTAAAGGAACTGTTGCAAGTCGAGGACTACCTGTAGATTGGACCAATTATTTTTTTAATTATACATGTACACTGCCCAATTACAAGACTAATTATTATTCTTGTATAATCCAATAGCCTTTTTCCCTCAAAGGCCATTTTCTTGATAATTGACCCGGTTGCCCCCTAGCAGTGCTAATTAGAAATACGCTGCTGCTGTATTGGACATGGAATTTCCAATCAGTTGTAATGGCCAAAGGCTATTAAAATGTTGCTTCCATGAGTAGGTTATTCCTTATCCTCATTAAAGCCATTTAAATTGGAAGTGATCATCTTTTGTACCACTGATAGCTTAGTGTTATCTCTGTCAACCTATTTATGACTATCTAAATAGTTCTCCTGAATGAGAGGCCTTCTAGTATTATAGGAAAGAGGAAAGCCCTTTGTGTAATCACTGTACTGTACTCCAGTCTTGCTTTATAATTTTTAATTTCAGATCAGATTCAGGTAAAGGACCCCAAGGTTTTTTCCCCCCTGGACTAACCATTTTTATACATTTCAGAGAATCTGTAGCATAAATGTCCACTTAATGAGTTTTTTTTTTTTTTTAAGAAACGATAATGCTGTACTTCACTGAACTTTAATATATTTTGGGCTATGAAGGCCTGACTACTTATGACAGACCCTTTTTATGACAAACCCTTACTATATGCCAAATACATCACAAATAAAGGTTAAATCTGTATTTGGAGAGCTGTCAGAGAACAATCCACTGAAGGCGTTTTCTATTAATTAGCTGTGTTTCTCAGACTTGGCAACTTTCAGACAGGTGGACTCCAATTCCCAGAATTCCCTAGCTAAGACAAAATTGCCAAGTCTCAGAAACAATGAATTAGTTGCAAAGACTACCTTCTGTTGGAATATTAGCAGGGAATAGCATCAGGACAACCTTGTTTGAACTTGGAAGTCAAGCAGGGTCTAATATGGTTAGGACTAGAGAAAACTCAGAAGCTGAGTTTCCAAAACCTTTCATTGAAAAAAACTTACTGATCTAAGAAGGGTGTCTAACTAAGAAAGGTAAGACAATAACTTTGCCCATCAGTAGTTAGCCTTTGAACTATGGTGCTGGAGAAGACTCCTGCGAGTCCCCTGGACTGCAAGGCTATCAAACTGGTCAGTCTTAGAGGAGATCAACCCTGACTCCTCTTTAGAAGGCCAGATCCTGAAGTTGAAACTCAAGTACTTTGGCCACCTAATGAGAAGGAAGGACTCACTGGAGAAGAGCCTAATGCTGGGAAAGATTGAGGGCAATTGAAGAAGGGGACGACAGAGAATGAGGTGGCTGGATGGAGTCACTGAAGCAGTAGGCGTGAGCTTAAATGGACTCCAGAAGACGGTAGAGGACAGGAAGGCCTGGAGGAACGTTGTCCATGGGGTCGCGATGGGTCAGACATGACTTCGCAACTAACAACAACAAGTTAGGATGTAGTATGGATACATAGCATAGCTGACAACCCCTTTTTCTCTTACAGTAAACAGGACCTGTGCAGTGCAGAATTGATAATTGGCATATTCATTACTATGGAAGACAAGCTCATTGGTTTTTATTCAGGCACATCTCCATTTATCACTGTAAGGGATTGTTCTGGGGTGTCTACAGGAAAGTGGTAAAAAATAGTCAAGATATCAGCCACAACAATGTGTTTGAAATCCTGTCTCCTTTTTTACCTAGGAATCAAGATACCGCAAAGTTTGAGAAACCTCACAGTACAAGTAGTTCTCAACTTACAACAGTTCATTTAGTGACCGTTCAAAATTATAACGGTACTGAAAAAAATGACTTATGACTGTTTTTCACGCTTACAACCGTTGCAGTATCCCCATGATTATGTGATCAAAATTCGGATGCTTAGCAACTGGTTCATATTTATGACAGTTGCAGTGTCCTGGGATCATGTGATCACCTTTTGCGACCTTCTGACAATCAAAGTCAATGGGGAAGCTAGATTCTCTTAACAGCTGTGTTACTAACTTAACAACTGTTGCAAGGAAGATTGTAAAATGGGAGAAAATCACTTAACAAATATCTCACTTAACAACAGAAAGTTTGGGCTCAATTGTGGTCATAAGTCAAGGACCACCAGTAGTGATTTCCATGCCTGTATTTATAGAGAGAGAGCAGTGTTTCTAACCTCAACAAATTTAAGATGTGTGGAACAGACTGAGGAATTCTGGGAGCTGAACTCTAAAAGTTGCTGAACTTGAGAAACACTAATACAGAGCAGTATATGCAAATACCATGCAAACCAGCAGATTTTTAAATCCTCTTTTTAAGCAATGCTTTTCTATTATCGAACTGATGCTATTTATACTGTCACTGTAAATCTCCGTCAAGAGCTTAGATCCACAGAAACAAGCAATGTGTTAGTATCAGGCAGTTCAATGATTGCACCCCCATTTTATATAACTCTAGGACATGGGCACACATGTACCTACACACTCATAGGTTAGCAGAAGAATTTTTCCTCTCTCCAAGTTCTGAAAGACAAATCATACAAAAAAGGAGAGGTATCAGGCTACCTCTTCACTCTTATCTTCTCCTATCTTCTACAGTACAGCTAAAGTAACAATTAACTACTTCAGGTTATTCACAAGCCATAACATATCATGTTAATCCCTTGCCAGACCCTTCTTCATACTTTTTAAATTAATTATAAGAATTTATTTGTGTTTAACCAAAAACCCACAAAAAGCCTCAAAGGAGTTACAATCTAAATTATGTGCAGTAAGGGAAACAACAAAAGGAAAGGAAAGTGGCCAAGAATGAGCAGATGTGAACACATATTAGTTTTAGGCATGCTGTTCATTTCCATCTCAGACCTCAATATATTCCATACATAGATTTCTCCAACTAGTGGTGCTCCAGATGTGTGGGGCCCTCCAGAGGCTGGGTCGGGAATTACATGAGTCACCACATGGAAAGGGCACCATGTTGGGGAAAAAGCTTCTTTAGTAGGCATTTTTTTACAATCAGGATTAAAATTCAAAAGAGATTGTGGCAAAACAATGGCCAAGTCACTCAAAATTTTACCTACTTGGGTAGGGTGCCAATATCTTCATTTCTATTCTTCTCACCTATCATATATATAGATACAGACTCATACATTCCTCACTAATTCCCCCTCCTCTCCCACTCCCATGTCCTATGTGCTTTGGCTTTATTTCATTATTATCTGTTTTCATTTTCAGGGCAAATATTGTGCCTGTCCATGGAAGAGAACAATAGGGAGCCCCATAGCCCTAGAACTGAGAGTTGGGATGTCAAGCAGTCCCTGCCCTTAAAACATAGAGAAAAGAGAAATGGAGAAAGCTTTAAAAAGCAGTGTTTTTCAAACCTGGCAACTTTAAGATGTGTGCGCTTCAACTTCCAGAATTCCCTAGCTAGCATGCTGGCTGGGGAATTCTGGGAGTTGAAGTTCACACATCTTAAAATTGCCAAGTTTGAAAAACAATGCTGTAAAGGGACATTGATTATGCTCACCATTAGGGGAACAAATTGATGGAGGATGGAGCATGGAGCTGAGGTGAAATTGGGAGGAGCTGAATTGTTGAAGGGGTAAAAAAGCAGAAAACACAATCCGTAGCTTGACTGGGCCACAGAGATAGGTGGCATCTCAACATCATCAAGTGAGAAAGCCTCTTGTTCATGGCAGAGATGGGGCTTCCCTTGTGTTCTTCCCAGGGGTGGGCTGCATCAATATTTGATTCCAATTAATGCCCCATTTCATACGTCTTATAGGGTCTACCCTGTATTCTCGTAACGCCCCGACTGCGTGAGCCAGGTACGTATCTTGTGCCATACACCTCAGCCTGCTTATTTATATGCCTGGGGGTGAATGGGGGGCACTTTCCATTTTTCACAGGCAGCTGGTTAGAGATGTCTGGATGAAGCTGGGGCTTCATGCCAGTCTCTAGTTCAGGGGTTGGGTGGAGAAGGACAAGAATCCAAAACATAGTTCCATCAAGCAGCCTTTAGACTTCTTGTCATGCCTTAATTGCTTATACCAATATTTGTAGCCACAAAGGATTGAAAAAATTAAATCATGAAGATCCTGTGCATTGGATGCAATTCTTAGAGGTCCTAGCACAGTTTCGTTGCCCAGCAGTACCATGTTTCTCACTTTATGCTTTCCATTGGATCTGGTTCAAACAATGTTGTCCATACAAATCCTTGGTACAATTCTTGCCATTCACACTTTTTAGTTTGTGCAAATCAGTGCTCCTCTCCTTTTTCCATGTGCCTATTGTTTTGCATATGTTTACCTAAGCATCTGTGTTATGTGCATATGCAAAACCCCAAATCATGGCCAAGGAAATAAAGATGTGGCTTGCCCTGGTTGCAAAATTGAATTCTGGGTGTAGACAACAGTGTGTGCAAAAACCAGGTAAGTGTCAAACAGTGTGGCTGGTAAAAGGTTTGGATATTGCTGCATGCAAAGGAAGTTTGGCTTCCCATTAGCACCACAAAACTGGTGCTAATGGGACAGAAACAATGAAATGCATCTGCATGCATACCTGGTTCGAGCTACAGGTGAACCTAAAGTTTAAGCGTGCAAACTACTGCTTAGTTGCATTTAATTTAAAGAGTTGCACGTGAAAATAAACTGGATAGTCTCCTTGCTTCTTAAGTTTCGCTTCATTCAAGTGATTCTGTACAGTTTCACAGAATTGTACAGTAAAAAGTAAAAGTTTACTTGGTGTGAGCGAATCTTAGAATGTGCAAACTGTTCCTGTGCAGGTAAAAATGAACCGATGAGTACAGGAAATCTGCACTTTGCACGTGCTGTTATTCCTTTTGCTCCGTGCTGCATGTCAAAAGAAAGGGTGAGCACACGCTGATTATATGCAAAAGTCTCCTTCTGCACACGAAGGAGTGCACGTTTGCTTGCACAAGCTATCCTGCTTAGCATTTACAGCCCTTGTGATCAGGTATCTGTGTCTTTCTTTGTTCCCAGCTCTGATTACCGCCTGAGACTGGCTGGGCATGTGAACTCCAGCGCTCCCTGGAGGAGGTCAGCCCTGCTCTGCTTTCACTCCAATCTCACTTGTTGCCTTTGGGGTGGGGTTGGGGGCTGCTGGCGAATAAGAGAGGAGGCCTTAGGACCCTGTCCTCTGTCTATAGCCAGGGCCATTTTCTCTCTCCTGCTCAGGACTGAATTGGGACATCACATAAGATCTATTTGGATGTGTTTGCATGACCCCTCTGGTTAACTTATTAAGTCAGTTGTGGAATCATAAACTAACCGAATTAGCTAGGTTAGCACATCACTGTTAGGCTAAATCATTGTGACTTTGTTTCTGTTCATTGTGTCATGTGAACACACCATGTGTATAGCAGGGCTGAGCAGCAGCCATCTCTGATACAGAATAACTCTTTTGCATGAAAGTACAGATAGTCCTCAACTTACAACCTTTCGTTCATAGTTACGATGGACTCAAAAAAGATGTACTGACATGACCGTTGCAACCCCCCCCCCCCCCGGCAGTAATGTGATCGCAATTCAGTGACTTGGCAACTGGCTCCCATTTATGACCAGTTGCAGCATCCTTTGGTCATGTGATTGTGATTTGCAAATCCCAGCAAAAAACATCCTTTGAGGAAGCTGGATAACCTTAACAATTACGCGATCCACTTAACAACTGTGTGATTAGTTTAATGACAGTGGTAATTTGCTTAATAAACAATGGCATCAAAATACAACTGCAATGACTTGTGATGGAGATTCCAGTCCCAATTCCAGTCATAAGTCAAGGACTATTTGTACTGAGTTATGAGAAAGAGAGAGAGAGAGATGGAGCTGGGCTTCCACAAGCTAAGAAATTGCACCAGATTTTTAATAGATTTAGTGCAATGTTCTGATCAGAAAGCTAATGCCTCTCTGTTACACACTGTGAATATATGTAAAAGCATGATCATCTGATAAAAAGAGCATGCTTTGTAGAGTGTCCCTGGGATGACATGTAATGACTTACTACCTGCATACAAACATACAAAAGTATTACATACTGTATACCATGCCATATAGGTCTGCAAAGTGCACATTGGTATATGGGGTGGTGTACTTTACATGTATATTGTACTAAACCTCCAATCATCCAGTTCCAATTCACAACAGTCTGCAGTATGTATACTGAAGTGTGTGCAGATAGGCTACACAAGCACAACAGTGGATATCCTGGCATTCATTTGTATGCAATAGTGGCAAATTTCTGCAGCTTCATTTGTATTGGTCTAGATCAGACTTCTGCTATTTGGTGGTCTTCAGATGTATAACATTAAAACTTTCATAATTGCCAGACAGCATGATTAGTTTATGTAGAGAATATCAGGTTGGAGATGGATAGGTGGATGGATAGAATGAACAGATCAATATCCAACAAACATACATATTATATCTTCATAATATACTGTATACACCTCAGAGTAGTATTCATGGATTGTGTGTTCTCTGCTTCTTTCTTTTAAGGGGAAGGAGTATAGAAGTGTTTTTAATAAAACAAATATTAAAAAAATAAAACAAATGCCATACATTTTAACAGTAGCATATACATTATACCAGGGTTATTCAAGCTGAGTTCTGTTTGAATTTGATGGGGTTCCCTGAGAAACTAAGAGCAAAACAACCCCCTCAACTAATTTGAAGATATAAAGTTGCATAAATAAATTATATGCACAAACTTTGTTTTATTGGCAATTTTTATCCCTAGAGTTTTGCCTTTTGATCAGGGATTCCAATTTTTTTTAATGAGTTCTACAGCCTGAAAAAGTTTGACACCCCCCCTCCCGCGCTCAGTTATATGACACGTGTCAGCCAGGTTTAACCTGGAACATATATTTAAATTATGTTTCACATATTCCTTCATCAAATAGCATGTTAATTACATGCATTATGTTAATATTATGAATATACTTACAATGGTTTGAACTTCAAACATACCATCTGGAATAAACTAAGTTACGCTTCCATTTAATACAGATCATGCTACCAAGAGTCTGTTGTGAGCTATAACCAATGAATCCTGTAACCGACTGGAAGAGCTCCAGACCTTGAGCTGGGAAAGGAGAGCAGGCTTCTCCAAACTTCAGCATCCTTAGGCTGCGTCATTCCGTCCTGGAAGTAAACACCATTTTCAGAGCAGCTACAATGAATTATGGCCCTTGCCCAATGTGATGAGCACAATGAAATATCCCTTCCATTGGGAGCAGGGGCAGGGGGGAGACAAAGGTGTGGGGCCCTGTGGAGCAGGATGTGGGGCCCTGTGGGGCCTAATGGAGCAGGAAGCAAAGCAGGAAGTGGGAGAGGGCTTGGGAGGCCCAGAGTAGGCCGCATGTGAGCTAGAAAGGTCCTGCTGTCATGGTTCCGAAAGAAGAAGCTCTTCAAAGAACTTTGAGGCATTGTTTACCTTAAAGAATCTTTAATTTGCAACATAGCTTCGGCACGTACATAGAGAAGCCAAAATCTGAATTCTCCTCCCCCAAACACACAGTATCAAAGCATAACTCACTCCTTCATTTAACAGTCATTAATCACATTCTCCAATTAGTTTGAAGTGTGAACTTTTCCTCCCATTATCTCCTCTTATTACAACTAACCTTGAAGAATACTCTACTGAGATATTGTTATGGCTAACTAGTCCCCAGCACATTCTTCCCCCTCCCCTCCAGCACCATCTCTTTTAACTCTAAAAGTAATACACAGGTTAAATAGGAAATGTCTGCATCTTTATATATTGTCAAGAACATCCGATGTTAGCAGCATTGACATCCGGCCCCCCTTACAAAAAGGACAGATCCTGTAATGTAAACAAAAGCATATGTTAAGGACTATTTTTCGGTTTGTTGGGGTGTTTCGCATGAAACCTTTTGATGAGTCTGTCAGCTTTCACCTCACTGGATTTCACCCAGGTGGCTTCAGACAACGGGTATCCCTTCCATTGTACTAGGTATTCCAATTTCCCTTTAAAAATTCTAGAGTCAAGAATACGTTTCACTTCATAGTGGGTCTGTCCTGCAACTACAAGGGGCCCGGGTGCCTTCTTAGGGGGAGGTCTTAAAGTGGAGCCCCAATAAGGTTTCAACAAGCTGCAATGGAAGACAGGGTGAATCCTCCCTAAAAGCCTAGGGAGTTTCAATTCTACTGTGACTGGGTTGATGATCCTTACTATGGGGAAAGGCCCCAAGAATTTTGGTCCCAATTTCTTGCTGGGCAATTTGAGGCGTAAATATTTAGTTGACAGATAAACCTTTTCCCCAACTTGGAATGTTCTTTGGGGAGCCCTCTTTTTATCAGCCTGCTTTTTATAGGTCTTGGAAGACTTTTTAACACAGTTTTCGTGTTTCTCCAAACTTCTTCCCACCCCCTCACCCATTGATCAAGTGTCTGGGAGGCGGAGGACACCTGAGGGTATTCAGGTATTGGGCTGAACTCTTTTCCTGTGGCTACTCTGAAAGGCGTGTAGCTGGTACTGCTGTGAACAGAATTATTGTAAGCCACCTCGGCGAAAGGGAGGAGGTCAGTCCAGTTTGTCTGTTGGTAGGAAACGTAGCATCTGAGATATTGCTCCACCATTTTGTTAGCGGATTCTGCAGCCCCATTGGTAGCTGGATGAAAAGCAGATGATAAGCCTTGGGATGATCCAATTAATTTAAGAAAACTCCTCCAAAATTTCACTGTGAACTGCACCCCCCTGTCCGAAATTATTCGCTTAGGGGCACCATGCAGCCGGTAGATATGTTTCAGGAATAATTTGGTCAGTCGTTGGGCAGATGGGAGTCCTTTGCAGGCAATGAAATGAGCCTGCTTCGAGAACAGGTCTATCACAGTCCAGATGACAGTATTTCCTCTACTTTCAGGTAGGTCTACTATAAAGTCCATAGCTATTTCTTCCCATGGTTGAGAAGGGTCTGCCACCGGCTGCAGTAACCCAGGGGTTTTCCCTGGAATTCTTTTCATTGTGGCACATACAGTACAACTTTTTACATAGTTTTCCACATCCCATTTCAGCCCCGGCCACCAAAATTGTCGGCGGATGAGATGTAGAGTTTTTAGATATCCAAAGTGTCCAGCCTGTTTAACATTATGGCTGTGTTTGAGAGCATTAAGGCAGAGGGCTTCAGGCAAATATAGTTTCCCCCCTTTGTAAGCCAAGCCATCCCTGCACGTTAGGGAGGTTTGATTATCTTTGAACCATTGATCAGTGAGGAGCTCTTGTTTTATTTTCTTTACCCCAGGTTCATCAGGATTAGGGACTCTGCGAGGCGTGAGTTGAGCAGCAGTCTGTGGACTGGAGATAATTGCCTCATTAACCTCTTTGCGTTCGCTTTTGTACTGGGGCAATCTCGATAGCGCATCAGCTAGGAGGTTTTTTCCTCCCGGTATGTACTTTAGAGTGAAGTTGAAACGGTTAAAGTACTGTGCCCACCGTACTTTGCTTTGGGGACAATTTGCGGGGAGTTTTCAGTGCCTCTAGGTTTTTGTGATCTGTCCATACTTCAAAAGGCACCTTGCTCCCTTCTAGATAGTGTTGCCAGTTTAACAGCCCCCACCTAATTGCGAAGGCCTCCTTCTCCCAGATTGCCCATCTCCTCTCGCTTTCAGTAAATGTTTTAGAGGTGTAGGCGCAGGGTTGTACAACTCCACTTTTGTTCTTTTGCAGTAATACAGCTCCGACCGCCACGTCGCTGGCGTCAGCTTGAATTACAAAGGGCTCCCCTGGGCATGGGTGCTTTAGGACTGGTTCAGCAGCAAATAGTCTCTTTAAATTCTCAAAAGCTGCTTGACAGCCCATTGTCCATGCTAGTGGTTGGCCCGGTTGCGGCTTCCCTCCTCTTTTGCCTGTTTTGAGTAGTTCTGTAAGGGGTAGGGCAATCTCGGCAAAAGAGGGGATGAATTGATGATAGAAGTTGGCAAAACCTAGAAAGCTCTGGAGCTGTTTGCGAGTCTTTGGGGGCTGCTATTCGATTATAGCTTTCACCTTGGCTGGATCCATTTCAATGCCCTCGTTGGAAATTCTGTAGCCAAGATAATCTAATCGGGTCTGGTGAAATTCACATTTTGACAATTTGGCATAAAGCTTGGCATTCAATAGTTTCTTTAACGCTTCTCTCACCAGCTTTATGTGATCAGTCATATTCGTGCTGTATATCAGGATATCATCAAGATACACCAGAACCCCTTTGTACAAGTGATCATGTAGGACCTCATTAATCAACTGCATGAATACGGCTGGGGCCCCCTGTAGTCCAAATGGCATGACTTTGAATTGATAGCTCCCCATGGGGCAGTTGAAGGCAGTTTTCCACTCGTCCCCCTCCTTTATTCTCACTCGGTAATATGCCTCTCTCAGGTCTAATTTAGTGAAGACACTCCCCTTAGCCAGATGGGTTAATAAGTCCTTTAGGAGGGGGAGGGGGTATTTGTTTTCCACACTCACAGCATTGAGACCCTTATAGTCTATGCAGAGATGAAGAGACCCATCTTTTTTCTCTTTGAACAACACAGGGGCTCCCACGGTAGATTTGGCCCGTTCAATGAACCCCCTCGCTAGGTTTTTGTTCACGTATCGCTGCATCTCCTCCATTTCGAGGGGGGACATAGCGTACATTCTCGGTTGTGGGAGTTTGGCTCCTGGCACCAGTTTGATAGAGCAGTCATTGGGTCTGTGAGGGGGCAGGGCATCACATTCTTTTTCACTAAATGCCTCCTCTAGGTCCCAGTATTTGTTGGGGACGAGTGGTTCACCTGGTGGCGGTGAGGCAGCCATGTGCGCTCGCTCATTGGGTGGCCTAAAGTGTCCCGCAACGTCAGTTGAATCAGTGGGAGGCTTAGGCCCTATAGGTAGTCTCACAGTTCTCATTCCTTTCTCCCACCAGATAAATGGCTTCCATTTGTCCAACCAGGCTAATCCTAGAATCACAGTCTCAGTCATTTTTGGGGCCACCAGGAAGCGAATAAACTCCCAGTGCTCACCTATTTCTAGGCGTAGGGGCTCAGTTAATTGTGTGACTAGAGTCCCTCCCATCAGGGAGCCATCGGCTTGCTCAACCTAACAGGTTTGGATAGCTGTTTTGCTCGTATGCCCATTTTCATAGCAAATGGCAGGCTAATAATGCATCGGGTGCATCCAGAATTGATTAGCACGTTTAAGTCCATTTGTGCCCCCAATTTAGGGATTATAATTTTGGTGGCCAGTGGAAAAGGCGGGATTTGTCAACTCACCATCGGGTCGTTCTCTCCTCCGTTGTCGCTGTCAAAGGAGGGTAGAGCAGGGGCGGGTCCACCCGGAGTCCTGGCGTCCTCCTGTGTGGGGGGTGTTATCTGGACAACAGGTTCTTGCGTGACCCGGTTGGATTTTTCTCTCGTTAGCCGCTGGGCAGGTTTCCTTCTCGCCGCTGGTTCCGGTCTGCTCTGTAGTCGGGGTTAGGGGACTGGACAGGTTGTTGCTCGATGTCCCTCCTGTCCACACCAGAAACACTTAATTGACGGGCCTGCAGGTGGCCTGGGTCTCTCAGCCATCGCAGTAGTTGGAGGTTTTCGTGGGGGTGATTGTTGTTCGGGTTGCTCTGGCTGCTGCTCAGATTCAGGTGGGGGAGGCTTCTTATAGCGGGCGAGGTGAATGTCTAGCTTCACTGCTGCCTGGTACCATTCTTGCAGCTGATCAGGTACTGCTCGATAGAAGCAGGCCTGAGAGAGGTGATCGTCTAATCCCTCAATGAAGTGATGAATTAGGGATTGCTCAGGCCACCCCTCTATTCAACCTGCTATCTTGTGAAATTCTCGCACGTACTCCAGGACAGGCCTGCCGGCTTGTTTTATTTTGTGGATTTGTTCTCTTGCCTTAAGGCCAATGGATGGGTCCTCAAATCTTTCTCTCAGCCCTAGGAGGAAGAGGTGGGGGTCCTCCAATTCCGGGGCTTGCTCATTATATAAATTGTTCAGCCATTCGGATGCTTCTCCCTCTAGGCTGGACGCAATCACATCGACCATGGCCCCTGGGTTCGGGTAGAAATACGCCCAGCGGTTCAAATGAGAGCGCACTTGGTTGAGAAAAAAAATCAGCTTCTCTGGGTCCCCATCAAAGGTTGCTCTGAAGGGACTTCCGGTGGGACGGCGCGCCGATGGCGGCTCTTTTGGAGCCGTCCGCTTGGGAAGGCGTCAGAGCCAGCCTGAACAGCGGACACCAGCTGTTCAGCGGCTTGGAACCTTGTGCCCCGGGCGAAGGGGTCGAGGTGAGTACTCCCGGATAGGAGTAGAGCCCCAAAAGCTCTCCCTTAACTTAGGGAGAGCGAAAATTGGGTGCTCCTCCGGAGTCCGGGAACCTCCGTCTCCCAAATGCCTTTGCTCCCTTTTTTGGGGGGGAGCGAAGCGAGTCGTTGCCTCCACCTCCGCGAATTATAGAGACTTGTGAGTAATAATAAGCGGACGGAATTGCCCGGGGATACTGGACTTT
>NW_015388455.1:119518-133111 GCF_001527695.2 Protobothrops mucrosquamatus
TGGATTGGAAATATCTAAAGAAATTTTACAAGGATACAGAGAAGAGGTGGTGATGGACTCAGTTGTGACTTTGGGATGCAATTTTAAAGAAATACTTATAGAAATGGAAAATTATAGTATTGCATATTAGGAGAAGCAGCTGGGGGATTTCTTAAGAGTATCTTGTGATGTAATAATATAGGTATTTTTGTTCGAGATACTAAGAGATTAATTTTAAAATTTTTTGGAGAAGGAGATGAGATCTGTGGAGGTGTGGATTCAAAAGGGATGCTATCTTTGATGTGATTAATCAATATATTATAAAATGTTACTTTTGACATGACATACTGATAAGGTGATATATTTGACTTTGGGATGTAATTTTAAAGAAACACTTATAGAAATGGAAAATTATGTACTGCATATATTATTGCTTATTTCTTAAGAGTATCTTGTGATGTAATAATATAGGGTATTTTTGCTCGAGATATTAATTTAAAAAAAAATTTTTTTGGAGAAGGAGATGGGATATTCTGATGGAGGTGTGGATTTAAAAGGGTATTTTGAATTTTAGTGGTTAAGAGATGCTATTTTTCATGTGATTAATTAATACTTTGGGATTTAATTTTAAAGAAATATTTATATGATTAAAAGGGTTTTGAATTATAGTGGTTACTTTAGTTATATGGTAACTGGCATTAATTAATATTGTGGGATGTAATTTTAAAAGTGTTTTGAATTTTAACAGTTATTATGGTGGAGTTGTGGAATTATAAGGGATTTCTGAAAAAAAAATACTTATATATGGAAAATTTTAGCATTGTATATTAAGGGGTAGAGGGATTATTGTTTATTATAAAATGTTATGATATATTGATAAGGTGATATATAATTGGTGATTGAAAGCTAAGAATTGAAGAGAAGGCAAAGTTTTTTTTTCTTTTTTTTATTAAGATTAAAGGATTGGTGAAGATGGATTGGTTATATGTAGATAGATTATTGTAGTTTATATTTGATTTTTTTTCTAATGAGTTAAAGTATGTTTATATTAGATTAGTTTATATTGGGTAGTTTTATGTAGACTTAGGAAGATGAGTGTTTAATCCCGTAACCAGTTCTGGGAAGTCTGGGGGGGTTGGGGAAAGGGATTTCTTATATATTTTGGTATACTAGAATGGTAGTGAGATAAGAATGGAGGCTCGGGTGACCTCCAGGNGGAACACATTTGGAAGAGGAGGAGGGAAGGAGGGGGGATGTGTAGAGTAGAGTGGTTGAGAGGGAGAGGAAGAGGGAAGGAGGTAGAAAGAAGGAGGAGGGAAGTAGGTTGGAGAGAGGGAATGTGGTCCTGTGAGGCTGTTGAGCATTTTAGAATAGGAGGTTTTTTAGTACAAGAATGGAGGCTCGATTGACCTACAAGACCACATTTGGAAGAGGAGGAGGGAAGGAGGGGGGATGTGTAGAGTAGAGTGGTTGAGAGGGTGGAGAGGAGGGAAGGAGGTAGAAGGAAGGAGGGAAGTAGGTTGAAGAGAGGGAATGTGTTCCTGTGAGGCTACTGAGCATCTTAGAATGGGAGGTTTTTTTAGTTTGTTTTTTTTAATTAATTGTATTATTGACTTATGCCATAATTGTATGTTTGTTTATTTTGGGGGGATAAAAAAAAATATCAATAAAATTTGTTTATAAAAAAAAAAAAAGAAAAAAAAAAGGTTGCTCTGAAGGGTGGCGCAATTATAGGCTGTTGCTGCCCCCAACTGTGGCTGCTGGTGCAACGGCTGCTGAGCTCTCCACTGTCGGTGTGGCACCCCCAATTGCAGCTGGCCCCACCCTGGCTGTTGCCGTATGCCCAGGGGTTGCACGTTCGGGGGCTGCGGCCATCCACCCTGCTGTGGTTGCAATACCGGTAGTACAGGCCTCTCGAGTTGCTGGAGGTCTTCCAAAGGTTGCTGCCTGGGTGGGGGCTGCTGCTGTCTTCTCTGTTGTTGGCCTGTGGGGGCTGTTGGCGCCCTCTGCTGCTGCAGGCCCCTCAATGGTTGCTGGATGAGTGGGGGTTGTTGCTGGACCTCCCTCATTTGCGGGCCCACCAGCTGCTGCTTTCCTGGCTTCTGCACCACCCCAAGCTGTTGCAAGGCCTCTATTAGCAGGAGCTGCCCTTTGCTTCTCACTTCTAATTCTTCAAATCTTTGTGCCAAATTTTCAACTGACCGACTATGAGCTGCAGACGGATATTTCCACTCACCCGAGTCTTTGGTGGCAGACGGCCTGGCAGCTCTCCACCGGTGTGGGGGATGCAATATGCAAGAATCCCTTTGTTGTGGCTCCAGCTCATCTGCTTTTGAAGTCTTTGAGGGTGGCAAGGCTGTTTCGAAGCCTCCGGAGTCTCCGCTGGGCTTATCCCAGTCTGACGACCAAATCAGCTCTCCTAATTGCTTTGGCCTTGCTCCCAGCTGGGAGATCTGCAAGAATTCCTTCTCCACCGGCTTACTGGATGCCGCTCCCCTCCTGAGGGAGCTGCTGCTGCTGTCACTCCCCCTCCCCCCCGGGGAAGCTGCGGCTGCCAGGGTGCTGGCCTCAGGCAATTTTTCTTCTTCCATGATGAGATCTTCCCCGAATCTTTGTCAGCCTATTCCTTTAGTTTAGGAACAGCGACTGGGGCCCGGGGCCCCTGAATGGTTTGAAAGGTTTGTGGATTTTGGCTTGATGTCATGGTTCCGAAAGAAGAAGCTCTTCAAAGAACTTTGAGGCATTGTTTCTTCTTCTTGTGCCATATCCGTTATCGGACATTGGTGATCATGTTGGCGATCCTGTTTTTATCAGCAGCCGCACGAAAAAGTGCTGCTGAGTTTTGTCCAAACCAGTCCCTTAGATTTTGAAGCCACGATGTTCTTCTTCTGCCTGGACCTCATTTGCCTTCAATCTTTCCCTGGAGGATTAAATGGAGTATGCCGTATTTTTCTGGGTGTCACATCACATGTCCGAAATATTCTAATTTTCGTTTTTTAATTGTTTTGATGATTTCCCTTGGCTTTCCCAGGCGGCTTATCACCTCATTTCTGATCTTGTCAACCCAGCTTATACGTAACAGCCGCCTGTAAATCCACATTTCAAATGCTTCTAGTTTCTTCAGGTGGCCTTCTGTCAGAGACCAACTCTCTACTCCATAGAGCAGGATAGAAAAAATATAGCATCTGACAAGCCTGATTTTCAGTCTTAGACTTATGTCGTGACTGCAGAAGACCTTTTTCATTTTGAAGAATGCTGTTCGAGCTTTTTCTATCCTTGTCTTTACTTCAACGGTCATGTCCCAGCTTTCATGTAAATTGGAACCGAGGTGTGTGATCCTTTCAACTTTTTCTAGTGGTATTCCTTCTGAATTTATTGGTGGTAAATTAACGGGTTGTTTGCTGACGACCATGATCTTGGTTTTTGAGGTGTTAAGCTTCAAGCTGTATTTTTGTTTACCTTAAAGAATCTTTAATTTGCAACATAGCTTCGGCACGTACATAGAGAAGCCAAAATCTGAATTCTCCTCCCCCAAACACACAGTATCAAAGCATAACTCACTCCTTCATTTAACAGTCATTAATGACATTCTCCAATTAGTTTGAAGTGTGAACTTTCCCTCCCGTTATCTCCTCTTATTACAACTAACCTTGAAGAATACTCTACTGAGATATTGTTATGGCTAACTAGTCCCCAGCACATTCTTCCCCCTCCCCTCCAGCACCATCTCTTTTAACTCTAAAAGTAATACACAGGTTAAATAGGAAATGTCTGCATCTTTATATATTGTCAAGCAAGAACATCCGATGTTAGCAGCATTGACACCTGCATTACAGGTCAAGGCTTGTGCTAGGCCTCCCAGGGCTTCCCCTACCCCTGAGGCACCCCAGGCTCCATTTAATGACCCCATTGGGAACGGGAGAAGTGGGGGTTGTTAAATGGAACAATCATGTGATTGCCTCGCTTAACGACCATTATGATTTGTGACCAAAATGGCAGGTTCTATAATGGGTAGGCTCTATTAAGGCCATGGGTCAAGGGCTACCTGTAAGGGCCTAAAGACCTGGCTCTGTTAGTTGGCCTGGGGTCCCAATAGAGGAACAGCGCAATGGAAGTGGTTCATTGAGTAACAACAGATCCCACCTCCCCCATTCTGCCCCTGCCCTCCCCACAGGTCCTTGGTTTTTAATTCTTGCTTTTAATTTATGTTTTAATGTGTGTATGTATATATGTATGTATATATATGTATGTGTGTGTGTATGTGTGTGTGTATACATAAATAAATTAAAAGCAAGAATTAAAAATCTATCTATCTATCTATCTGTATCTATCTATCTATCTATCTGTATCTATCTATCTATCTATCTATCTATCTATCTATCTATCTATCTATCTATCTATCTATCTATCTCTATCATCTATCTATCTATCTATCTATCTATCTATCTATCTATCTATCTATCTATCTATCTATCTATCTATCTATCTATCTATCTATCTATCTATCTATCTATCTATCTATCTATCTATCTATCTATCTATCTATCTATCTATCTATCTATCTAATCTATCTATCTATCTATCTATTGACTGTAAGCCACCCAGAGTCACCTTATGGTAAGATGGGCAGCCAATAAATTTTATAAACAAAAAATAAATAAATATGTAGTGAAGAATCTGCCTGCCAAAACAGGTTTTAGTGTCCTGGTTGCTACTTGCCTGTATGAGATACACAAAACACTTAAGTCATAACATGTTCAAGTCCCATGCATCTCCTCAACAGGTATATTGTCATATGCAAGTGTGACCTGCATGGTTTTGTCTTTATTGCACAATCGGCTGTGAATTGTATAGCAAGCATGTAAATGGTGACAGTGAGGATCTTCTACATAAATAAGTGTGAAATAAAGGGAAAAACAGGTTTTTAGGAGGGGGGACAGGATGGAAAGTCATGATGGGAATTGCTTTGGCAGCAAAAGGGTTTTTCAGATTAAATTCCCCCTCCTCTATACAATCTGTGATCCCTATAATTATCAGTCTTTCTTTCTTGAGGATAATAAGTGCATTTTTAAACCTGCAAACTTTCCCCCCCTCTCTTATGCAGGATATGCCCTTTTTTTCTCCCTGCTTTTTATATATTCTGGAATGATTGGGTTGGGAGTGGGTTATACTATAGATACCAAGCAAGATTATAAAGTTTAGCCACTATAAATCAGTTGAATTAGGGAAAATCTGTGTCTGAGAGCACTTTTAATAGCTTTTCTTCTGGCATTCTACTTTTGGATGAAGATGGATCTTATTTGGGGGAACCATTCCCATCTGGAACAGTAACAACTCTATTCCAGAGGTGTCCAGAGGTGGGAAGTAAAAAAAAAAAATCAAGATGGTAGCTAGAACGGTATGATTGAAACCCCATCCCTTTTTCACATATGCTGTGACAAACTTAAAAGGGGCAGGGCTTCAGTTCACATGTTTGTAACCACCATGTTGACTCTTTGACCACCCCGCCCCCCGGGGATACCTATGATGGACCACAGATTAATAAAACGAAGGAGAGGGCCTTGTACTCCTTAGTTCTGCTTCCTCAGATTATCCTTTATAAATAGGAAAAGCTAAGGGGGAATGATGATCTCTGCTGCTCATCCCTCTAACAATGCTGTGAGAGTCTGTAAGACAGTCCTTTTGAATCTTGGCCATTTTAAGATGGGTGAACTTCAACTCCCAGAATTCCCCAGCCAACAAGGAATTCTGGGAATTGAAGTCCACACATCTTAAAGCAGCCAAAATTGAGAAACGCTACTATAGGGTATAATTTCTGAAGTGCTAGACCACAGCCAGGAAAATCAGAGCTCAGACTGCTGCTTAGAGAGTGATACCATTAAAACAAAAAAGGGAGAGTCCCATTCCAACCAACTCTGGTTCCATCAAGAAACCCATCAAGATTATTCCATCAAGATGGAATAATCACATAACAAAAAAGGAGATAAAAATAGACATGAATTGACAAAATGTTATTAGGCTAATTGATTAGACTGACATGGACTGAAAAGACCATAATCCAAGGATTCATGAATCTCTAAACTTTAAACAGATATCCTGATCAGAAGGCAATTGTCTGCTAATAGTTTTCAATTCAGGTGGAGAGCATGGGGCAGCCCATTTCCAAATTTGCTGTCCCAGAGCTGTCCCCTTGATTGTAATGATAGCATCCAGGCCCAGTAGGATCCTCATACCTACACCACCTGCCTTGGTAACCTGTGTTCTGCAAGGTCTGGTGAAAGAAGAATTACATGTGGTATTGGAGGAGAGATTAATTTATGGTAATACTGGGAAGAAAGCAAGAATTCATTTGAAGCCCAGATGGAACCAAACCAGCCAAAGCACTGATCAATAGATAATTACAAATATTGTTTTGATTTAAATAATTATTACTTAAGGTTATTTTGGAATCAATTATTATACAGTACAGCTTCATTATAGAATATGGCATGGATTGTCACAGTTGGTGGTTTGAGATGCTGGTAAGGATGCAGGCTAAGGTCTAAAGTGAAGGAATAAGGTGTTTCCAGACAATGTTTTCAGTGGGCAATTATTCTGCCTTATTCATAGCATTTTAAAGGAGCAGAAATCAGGATGACCCTGTTTTCTATTTGTAAATTACTTTTTTAAAAAGCACTGAAAAAAGAATGAAAAGGAATGGTTACATTAATGCCTTTTGACTGGCTTTAGTAGGTCATCCCACTGGAAATATCTTCAATCAGATTTAGCAGTTTTATACAGCTAGTTAGCTGTTGTATCTAGTGACCTCTGCTGATCTAGGAACTGCCCTATAGCTATCTAAATAGCAGTATGGAAGGACTGAAACAGCACAAAAATTGGTTTTAGAAGGCCCCAATCTGCACAGCCATTGTTGAGAATTTCAGGACTGGAAATCCACACATTTGTAGTGTGCCAAAGGTGGGAATAGACACTAGTATTCAGGGGTGATTCCATAAACCAGCCTTTCTCAACAACCATCTTCCAATTGTATTGAGAATGCAACTTCTAAAGCATGCCAAATTGTAGGAAGACTGCTCTAAACCTCCACAAAGCGTGACTTCATATTAGTAAAAAGCTGTTTTAATTAAAACAAACTAAAAACAGAGTGCCCCAATTTGGACCATATAGCTAGCATCGCTGCAGCTGATGAGGAATTGGGAATGGAGGAGAAAAAGCTGCTTCTTCAGAAATCATGATTATGAAACCTCAAATTTTTAAATGCAGCCAACATTGGGGTAAATGGAGCAGATCTGAATCAGTGTAAAGTTATCAGTGAAGCATAGCAGAAAGTAGCTTCCCCCCCCCCCTCCACCCGTGTATGCTATTGAGATTGCCTGTAAGTCTTAACCAGAGTTGTATTTTGTTCATTCACTCACTTCTCTTATCTCTCTCCTTCCTTCCTGACAGCACTCCCCACAGGCTATGAGAAGTCCCACAGCCTGAACAGCATTGCTGGTCTACCTCCATCTCCAGCATCCCCTTCCTTTGGCTCACCTGGTTCCGTCCGACGTCCTCGCTCGCCCATCCCTTCCATACTCTAGAGACACACCAGGAATGCTTGGGGTTAGCTTATATGTTTGTTTCTTTAAAAAAAGAAGAAGGAAAAGGAAAAAGAAAAGGTAATGCCAAAAAATAGGGGGGGGGCAGAGTTAAAGGCAAAGAAAACACGATCTGCCAAATGCATTGGAACACACGAAATGCGGGAGACACCCATACAAGTGGTGTTGCACTAAATTTGCACTTTCTGGAGCATCCATGAGAATTCTGAGGCCTGAAGCCTTCAATCCCTGTAGCTTTGAATCAGGAGTACAGCTTAAGCATCTACTGCGGGAGGAAGGGTAAGGGATGGTTTGCTCTGAAAATCCAAACACTCTAAAAGCAGGAGAGGAGATGTGTCAAGGACAGACATTGCAGGAAAGAGCCCAAGGCCCTCCTGTCTGGATTCTCTGCATCCTTCCTTTCATCCACCTTACCAGACTGCACAGTTTTGTTCTCTGTTTTGTTCTCTGGCCCTGGCTTTGCAGTTTCTCTCTCTGTTTAATGCTCTTTCCCTTTTCATCATCTTACTCAGGACTTTAATGAGCCATAGAGTCTTCCTTCCTTCCTTCCTTTCCTTCTGTTTTGTGTCTCTCGGCCTGCACCTTGTTTTCTATGTTTGGTTTCTCTGTCCTTCCTATCTATCTCTGAACTTTTCCCACAGAAAAATCTATCTCTCTGTTAAATCTTTCCTCATGAATGTTTCCAGTCTCTCTATCTGTCTCTCTCTCTTAACTCTCCTTATTTCCTTAATAAGTGGTTCTGGTTCTTTAAACACATGGACCCTCCACCGTTCCTCCGAAGAAGGCCACCCACTCATCTGCCTTGGGTCTTCTGTCTTTCCTTGGAATTGTTCTTCTGTTCTGTGCATGGATCTTCCATCAATCACAAGCAATAAGGTCAGACTCTCCCTTCTGCCTGGATGCATGATAACGACTTTCCTATGATGTAGATAATCCAAGAATAACCAAGTTCCCACAGATGAAAGAGCTGAGGGTGAGCGCAGAGACCAGGATGGGGTCGGGGAGAAGGCAACTCCAGCATCTGACTAGGTTTGAAGGAGAAGCTAGAGAACCATCCTCCTTCTTTTGCCTCTCTCTCTCCTTTCTTCTCTTTTATTTGTTTCTTTTTCCACACACCGAAAAGGACAACGGAGCACTATTTGTTGAGGTGGGTGCTTTCACTGTGATTTTTTTCCTGTTTCCATCCAAAGTTGGGATGGGATGCTCTTTTGATCTGATTGCAAAAAAAAACAAAAAAACCAAGAGTGGGGAAAACAAAGAGATATGAGAACAACAACCAAGAGAATGCAGGAAAAAGAAATCTATTTTTCAATCGATAAAGAATACTTTAACCACAGAATCAGAGAATTTGTTGGCGACTGCACAGGGAAAGACACCTTCCCTATGTTTCTTCTGGAACAAGAAAATATAGGACATGTCACTGAGCACTTGAGTATGGGACACCTGGTTTTTTTCAAAGCAATGCTGCTGATACAGACAAAAAAACCCCGTAAGGAATAGTACCACCGAGCTAAACTATTTAGAATCTGCATTTTCCAAGCCAGCATGTATTTGCATGTAATACTGTAAGCGACAATATTTAATGTTATATGCAAAAGCAAATGAAAAAAAAATGACAAAAAAGAACTACAGAAAAGCAAAAAGAGGTATATTTTCCTTCAGGACTTGCAATCCCCTACAACAACAAACATCACCAAATTTAGCAAGTACCCCCTCCCCCTGACCTGTTTCCATCCTGCAAGGGGGTAAGAAGTGCTGCACATTGTAGGAGGTGGATGAATCCTAAAGGGCTTTTTCTTTCCCTGGGCACGTGTCATGGATGGCGATAAGATGCTGACAGAGCGAGCCCTTTGTCCTAGACTAGAGCAAAATCCAAGAGCCTCCTGTTTGTAAGAGAAAATGTCCATATGATCTGAAATAATGCAAGGGGGAAGAGTAGCTTATACTCATTGCTAATTCAAGTAGTAAATTCTAGAGGAAAGGACGGTGCGGGGGCAGCAAGGCTGGCATTTTTATTATGTGAACATTGAGGAAGTAGCTTGGAGGGAATATAAAAGGCAGGAATTTGAGCAAGCTGGGAATAAGACATTGAGAAATGCTGTACTATAATCCCTTGTACATAAAGGTGTTACCTTTAGCTGATATATATTTTAGCACAGGAATTCTGTTTCATCAGAGTGGTGTAATACTCAAAGCAGTGTGTTCCTTTTGTAGATGTTATCTTATTGGAGGCTACCAATCTTCAGTGCCTCAGCTTCCATTCAAAACCTGTTTTCCTAGCAATTAATTGTAGGAGAAAAATTAAGCACCTCAACCTGGTTCAAAAATATACACAACCAGACTGGTTACTTTTTTTTTTTTAAACGAGAGATAAGATTTGCAGATTTGCACAGCTCAAGTTTTCCAATGAATGCACTTTTGAGGAATGCAAAATACCATGTTTTGCAAGACTCTCAGGACCGAAGAGGGAACTGTTAGCAGCATGTTAGTTTCTTGGGTTTTTTTTAAAAAAAAGAATTTCTTAAGTCTACCCATCCTGTGGGAATTGGAGTTGACTGTACCAACAACATATGTCACAGGCAGGTTGATTACTTTGGCAGCAAAATATATCTGGCATGTTATCAGAGTATGAATTAAATGGGGAGATTTGTAACTGGAGCAACATGGCTCACTCCATAGGCCGTCTAAAAATGTAGCTTTCTAAGGCCAAATATCACAAGTAGCTGAAGCAATAGTTATCCCATTGTCATGCATTGTTCTGTTGCCTCCTGTTGGCAGGCTTTTCATTGACAGGCTACAGGCAACGAATGGCACAAACCAAGCTATTGTGAAATACAGTTAGTCAACAGTGATTGGACTATATTTTATGTTATTGGTCCATGTAAAATCTGTGAACATGACTAAATGCATCACACCATCTTTAGCATCTGAATGGCTTCTTAGCAAAGGGATAGCTATCTCCATTAAATAACCTTATGGTTAAAATAACCAGCACCAGTAGTTACATATCATTATGGTGGGTGCGTGTTCAGCTCTCAGAGAGCTAATAAATGATCTGACGGAGCCTCTAGAAGCACTTCTAGCATAGTTTTTTGTTTGGTCATACAGATGCTCTGCCTTTCCTTCTCTTCATAGCATTTCCAAACACCCTACAAAGTGTGATGGTACAATTTGTAATATTCAGTAGTAAAAAAATTAAAACATAAAGTGTTTTTCTTTTTTGTTAGTCGTATTAGGAGAAAAAAAACATTGTTTAGCTTAGAGCAGTGTTTTTTTAAACTTGGTCATTTTAATATGTTTGGACTCCAACTCCAAGAATTCCCCAGTCAGCAGATCTGGGAGTTGAAGTCCATATATAGTAAAGTTGCCTAGTTTGAAAAACTCTGGCTTAGAAGACCACGGATATACAAACTGGTTTTTCTCTCTAGCTAATGGCTACCACATATTAATAGCTCAAAGGGACTAACATAGTGAACAGTTGAGATAAAATGATGTTCACTTCTCTGACATGCCATCAGATCAAAAGAATTCATTATCTAGATTCTAGGTCTATGTTAATGTTATTATTTCAATTGAAACTTGAAAAGGCCTTGTTTTCTTGAAATATTGACCTAATGCCCAATCTACATCAGCATTCGTAAAAAAAAAAAAAAGTGCTAGTCTTCACTATCAGATTGGCAACAAGGATGATTAAAAAAAACTAAAAGTGAAAGGAGGCGAGATTGAAATATTTATGGACAGAAAACAAATGGAGACAATAAAGTATTTGAATATTGTCTCTGCTTAGTGAGATAACAAATATATAGACTTTTTTTCTCCTTTTTTATTGTTCCATAATACAAATTTGGAAGTCTTTAATAACACTCCCTCCTTCCTTCCTTTTTCCCTGAACTAGGAATTTCTATGTCTCTATGGGACAAAGATTCTTAAATTAGTGTAAAGAGACAGAAATGACTAAAAGTATATTTTGGCTTATTAAGCTATGTTTGTATGAGTGAAAAATATAGCGTGCATTTTTTCTTAGTCTGTTTTTTAAATTGTTCCCATTCACAATATTTTTTGACTGATCAAATTTATGGAAGGGTTTATAATGTAGGCAAGGTTGCTAAATTAGTTTGTGTGTGTGTGTGTGTGTGTGTGTGTGTGAATGTAACTTATTTTTATAACAATAAAATTGGTCTCCAATAGATATGAAGAATATCTCAAATTGATTTTGCAATAAAAAAATTAATATATATGAGATGCAGTGACAATTGGATGAATATCCATTAAACTCAAATGTAATAAAAACTGTTTGACCTTGCTTTGCAAATTTATACTTGCAAAATCTTCAGGCTTGTTCACTGATTTCCTTTCCTCTTCTTGCACATGAGGACCTCTTTAACCTATTTTTTGAAACTTATCATGGTTCCCCATTACATCTCAACTTGGAAATCACAGTTGTTCTAGATGGACTTTGTTAAAAGATGAATTTAGATGTGATAGGAAATTGTGGTTTGTTCAAAAACAAGGGATCAGAGCTCCCAGAATTTACAAGATAGAATGAGGAGAGAAAAGATGCAAATTTCATTGTACACAATATATTTTGTCATTCCAACTGAACCAGGCAGGGTATTGAAATAAAACATATTTAGGTGTATTTTCATAGCTTAGATAAATAAGCCTGTAATTTCTAAGTAAGAAAATACTAAATATGATCATCGAGTTTCTTCAATTTGTTCTTCATCCATAAAGTTATTGTTCCTACACTTGATATATGTCAATTATGTAACATAATAATTAAATTAAGTTTTTTGTTGAAATAGTTATTACTGTATTTTTAAACTCCCAGCATAATTTCTATCTCAGCATAATTAGAATCAGTAAATAATAAAGCAATCAAATTAAATTAATTGTCCTTCTTAGCAGATTAAAATCCCTCAGTTCAGAAAAAGCTATATAGCCAATTGAAACAAAATTGTCCTGAAAGCCAAAAAAGATGAAAAGCATTTTAGTATGTTGATGAAATAACAAAAAAAAATTCCTGCCATTCATTTGTCTCCTGCACATCCCCTAAATTACATATGATTTCATAGGAAAATATATCACTGAATTAATCCAAAGTAATTAATAATTTAATCAAAATTTGATTTAATCAATCATAAGTTAGTTCCAAAGTCCTCTATATAATCGAAGGCTGCAAGTGATATTATATGCCACCAAAATATCATGCCAATAGCAAGCACATTTTAATTTAAAAGTTTTGATTCTAATATAACCAATGAAAGAATCCATTTCCTTGTTTTTGTACTCTAGAATGCTTGTAAAGAACTTCAGAGATGATCAACAATTCAATGATAATGTGATTTGGAACTTGTGGTTAGCATAATTTATGGGCTACCACAGACTAGTTTACATAGCTTTGGAGACTAAAACTTTGTAGAACCATATTTGTAACATATTCACTTTAGATTCTTTGGACTTCAGCAATAGTGGAAATTTTGTTTCAGATCAGTAGGACTTTTTTTCGAGAAAATGCTGGTGCAGAAATAGAATTTTATTTTGTGATATTGGAATTCAGGTAAATGAAAGCTGTCTTCAGATGATGGGAGAAAAGAGTATCAACTGTACTTGATCTCACAGATAAGTAAGAATCTAAGTGAGTATGTTACAAATGTGGTTCTACAAAGTTTTAGTCTCCAGAGCAGTGTTTCTCAACCTTGGAAGCTTGAATATGTGTGGATTTCAACTCCCAGAATTCCCCAGCCAGCCAAAGGGTTCCCAAAAGAATGCAACTAGGTTCAGATCAATATGGCTGCACCTATATGAGTATCCTCTGTACGCTGATGATACTCAGCTGTACATATCCACCCCGGGCCACCCCAACGATGCCCTTGACGTGATGACCCGGTGTCTGGAGGCCGTGAGGGTCTGGATGGGGAGAAACAGACTCAGGCTCAACCCTTCCAAGACCGAGTGGCTGTGGCTACCGGCGCCTCGGCATAGTCAGCTGATTCCATCGCTGACTATAGGGGGC
>NW_015388455.1:133204-151958 GCF_001527695.2 Protobothrops mucrosquamatus
AGGACTGGCCTAGGGGAAAGTTTTTAATGGGGGTTTTAAAGTAATTTTAAATTAATTAGACCAATTAGTAATATTTGTTTTTAATTATGTTTTAATCTGTAGTTTTGGGATTTGCATTTTTATCTGGTTGTTAGCCGCCCTGAGTCCGCAAGGAGAAGGGCGGGATATAAATATAAACAATAAATAAATAAATAAATACCTGGGAAATTGGAGTTTGAGGGAGCCAGACTGATTCTTCTTCTAGCAGAAAAAGAGGGTTTGTGTCTTCCAGTATGGCTAAATATGTCACAAAAATTGTTCTGGCAATGAAAATTGCCCTTAAATCTATGGAGACTTTCTCATGAGATTAAATACCAGCAATGACATATCAATCCTACGTTATACTATGGCTATAAATTATGTCTGTAGCATCCCACTTTAGACACTTTAGTACTGTAGTAAAGAAAAAGAAAAGAACAAAGAAGGTTTAGCACCCAAAAAACTAAAGCAGAAGGATTCCTAGCCAATTATTATTCTGCACATCTTAATTTTTTTATTTACAGGGACTTGTTTGAAAAGTGTGTTCCTGTAAAGACTAATTCTTTTAGCATACAATCATAGCTGGGGAAAGTACCCAAAATTATATTTAATGATAAGAGATGATGAGCCAATTTGCTCTCAAACTTTTCTTTTTCATTAAAGATTTCTATGGCCATACACAAAGAGAGGGACCCCCCCCCTTAGCAGCCCACCACACCTCGTCAAACATACACATCTTACATACTATGCAAATATTTTTGTGGGTGCCTGTTTGAGCTCACCCCCCTCCCCAGACTTGCACAATTCAAAGGATGGAAGCTCTTTATGCAATGATTTCTATGCAAAATAAATAAAAATATAAAAACTGGCTAGATTCAGGAGAGCAGTTGGAGCACAGGAAAAACATGGGAAGGATGAATTAATGCAGATGACTATTTTTTAAAAAATGTTCCCTTTTGTGGTGCATGTTCTGTTTCCAAAATGGGGACAGTAGTTACGCTGGTCATGTTGACCTATATATCTCTTTGAAGGACATGTCGTTTCCTGTGTACATTATAGTGAGACTGAGGCGATGAAGAGGCTTAAATTTAAGAAAGTGATGGTCTTGTCAAAAGCTGCAATTTGGTGGATGCAGTACTATATAGTAAGTACTGTAAAAATAAATGCATTAATTGTTTCTAAGTGGACACTCATATGACTACATAATGTCCATTTTTCCTTTTCCACTGATATGGCCATTTTGTCTTCTCATTGTCTGAATGGTCTGAATGACTAAGAATAAAAGACAAGACAGTGGGCTTTCTAACCAGAGATTCCAACTGCAAAAGGCTTATGTACAAATCATGTTTGCATTAATTGTAGATTTTCTACCAAGAGTTCCTTTCCTGCCTTTAAAAGGTGGACACAGAAGAGGATGGTGTAGGCTTATTTAGGATTTCTGCCGTGTGGCACTTTGAATACTGTCTGTCCCCTACCCACCTCATTTAGCAGGGTGGAAGTGCAATTTCCTTTAGCAACAGTTTCATTTATTTTAATTGCTTTCATTTGTATAATTTGATTTGGCTGGTTTGTCAGAGTTGATTGACGTTGATTGAGTTTGCATAGGACAGTTTGTGTGACCCAGTTCTCCTGGATTGTACCACTTCAAAAGATGGAGTGGTGGAAGGAATGTTCCCCAGGCTTGTAAAATTGCTATTCTCTCTGGCTTGAGTAACATGGTCAGGGCAGGGGAATTTTGGAAATAGATTAAAATAGGTCCTTGATTTTTCCTGATTATATTAGTAATATGCATGAGAATCTTAGCTAATAATATTTGTTAGGGCTTAGCAACCTGTCTGGACTTGATCTGTGTATTTGAATGCAAGCCCATATTATAAACTATTGTTTGTAGAAAACTAGCAAGTCAGGTAAAATAAGCTAATCTATAAGCTTGACATTGGTAAGGAAAGACAAAGTTCTTATTGCAGCCAAGAATTCTGTAGTCATCTTTGCATTCAAAACTGGGGCAGGCCCAGGAGAGTCATAATGTCTTTTGCAAGTAAATAATTGGCTCTGAATAAGTAACTTGAGATAACATATTTGTAAAACTGATATGGATGAATCATAGTACCATTTAAAGATCAATATCACTTTCTATTATGTCATTTCACTCTTCCTTTGCAGTATTTTCTTCCTTGACAAGATGAAAAAATACACATTCTGTATGAAAAATTATGTTAGCAACAAAAACATTGCCTTGCTTTTCCATTTCAATTATTGTCATTGGAATAATTTTCTTTCTCGTGGTCTTTTTGGTTGTTTTTGAGAAGTCATTGGTCACTTATGTGTCAACAGAAACATTTTGAGCCTTCTCAAAATGTTTGGATGTCTTTTAAACGAGGACATTTGTGGCTACTTTATTCACTATCACTGAGGCAAGAAAAGAAATAATTTTCATTAAAAAAACCTAATTATACCATGTAGTCTATTTGCAAGAAATGAAGCCAGGTTTGAGAGGTTTTTTTAAAAAAACTATTCCAAATCACGGAAAAAAGTAGAAACTTTTCCAAAGGAAATAATCTGGAAATGTTAAATGTCAGTAATATTTTCCACATGTAAAATACTGTTATCGCTTCTGACCCTCTACCACAATAGAAACGTACATTTGAATTCAAATATAAGCACAAAGTAAAAAATTATGAAATATGTGACAGTGATCTTTCTGAGATGTTTAGAAAATCAGTGAATTAAATGATGGCAGCATTTTTAATAAACCATTTTTGAACTTGCCACATCATGCTAATTTTTCCATTTTTCATATGCAAGAGACCCATTGCTGTCATAAAAATTTGCAGTTTCAAATGAGGAGGGTTGGATATTTAAGAATTTGAACGATGCCATCGGTCCTGAAGAAAGTTCTGCTAGTGTTTTCTCTATCCTTTTGGTTTAGAGAAGAGATGTAAATGGAAGAAAAATGAGGAAAACTGGAATAGTACTAATGAATGAATCAGGAGGAGGTTCCAGTTATGGTGGATCTTCAGAGATGGTGGATCTTCATATTGTTGAGTTCACAATGTCCAAATCATGGCTTTAATTGTGCCTTGAAAAGGAGTGAACATTCAACCTGTGCAATTTAATTTCTACTTGGATATTTGCATGTTTGTAAGTACAGACATATCAACAATATGTTTGTGAACTCCCTATCACTTATGAATGGGTATGCATAAGTCTTCTTTTTGATCAGAGTTTGTCATTCTTGCCTCAGAATCTCATAAATAATTCCTCTGCGTGTGTACAGAGTGCCTTTCCTGCACTAATATGAATTGCCAATTTCCTGATTCTCCTTTCTTATAAAAAAAGGGAAGTGCAGCCTATATCAGGGGTGGGCCACCATGGGCCTTTTACAACCTGTGGATTTCAACTCCCAGAATTCCTGAGCCAGCCAGGAATTGAAGTCCATGGGATGTAAAGGGGTCATAGTTGCCCATCCCTGCCCTATATGATGAACCTGTAAGTTGTAAGGTTGGACAATCTGGGCTAAAATAATCGTGTTTCGGTATATTCAGATGCTTTAAGTCTGGATGAATGTCACTCTTCTCCCCAAATTCCAATTTAAGATAAATACACAGAAAATGTGTGTCATACTAAACACATGGACAATAACAGCGGCAAATTATCCTCTTTTTACATAGATGGATAAATAAATGGGGAAGTGGCTAAAGCCTGAGCAAGAGTGAAAGTGTACACAAAAAGTAGCTATCATTTTCTAGAAATTTATCTTAGTCCAAATTTTGATCGCAAGGACAGGAATTTGCAAAGGAAAGGCATTCTGCACACATTCAGAAATATTCCTTTTTTTCCAGTGATCTTGCAAGAGAAAAAAGAATCAGATTTAACAATAGAGAAGCATCTACTTAAACAAAATAGCAATCAGCTCCAGGAAAGCCCTCATGTGAGTTGTATATATTCCTTTGTCCATTTTTGTTCTCAAAAATCATCAGCTAATTAGTCTGCAAGCAGCCTAATGGTTGAGGCCTAGAACTTTGAACGATATTTCCTCCAATTGAAAACTTCTAGAGGAACCAGTCCAGTCCAAAACTCATTTTTTTCCCACTTGAACTTCTTTTTATTTTCATCACGGACAATGTTCAAACCAAGAGATGTCCTTCACAGTCACTGATATAACCCATGGTCCTCTTGTGCAATCTTTCATTCACATCACTTGCAGCATTGAGATGGCATTGCAGCTGTTAAGTGAGTTTATAGTGCAAGGTGGAAACAGTGAGGAGAATTAACCAGTGGAGCAGCTTGCCTTCAGAAGTTGTGGGTGCTTCATCACTAGAAGCTTTCAAGAAGAGACTGGACAGCCACTTGTCAGAAATGGTATAGGGTCTCCTACTTGAGCAGGGGGTTGGACTAGATGACCTACAAGGTCCCTTCGAACTCTGTTATTCTGTATTCTGTATAATGGATCTGTCCATGCATATTTTAATCTTTCATAGGTCTGCTTCTCCAGCTAGCACTTAATGGCTCAGTACCTCTGAATCCATGCATTTCTTGGTGTTGAGGCAGAACAGAAGTCTACTGTACTGATCTTTATTGTGTGTTTGAATGTGCTGCCAGAGACAAGGGGCTTCAGCCATCTGATAACATGTAAGATAGAGTCAAGCCTTCTAGGGCACAAGAGCTGGCCATGAATGACTAAATTTTCCATACAAATCAATCTTTATGAACGTCTATCTAAGAATGGAAGGGTTTTGCTAAATTCCATCTCTTTGTTGCCAGATTAGCCCTAGCTTTCATTCTACCTGACGGATAACATTTTTGCCTAGTAGTAAATTAAACTCACAATCATAATCTGTACGTGTAAAAGTCAGGCTGTTTTTTAGCAAATGTTTTCCTTAGCTCTGTCAATTCCATGCTACATCGAAACCCCCCCCCCCTCTATTTGTGTGTCTGTGGAGGTGACTGACTGGCTGTGTCTGCTACAAGACAATCTCCTCCTCGCCTTTGCTAGATGCCTTTAGATGCATTCCTACAAAGTGGCTAATAGGAGGTAGACAACTGCCCTGCTCTTGCAATGTTTAGGCGCAATGTGAAGTCTTAAAAAGGAGAAGGAAGAATAGAGAATATCTTCAGAAGAAATGTGTTGTGTTCTACCACTGTCTTTCCAGCAATGCTTCTCCCCAGTGTTGTATGAAATTAGGAGCAAGGGTGGGAAAAAAAGATAGAGGAAAGACGGGTGACTTTTGACTCAGGAAAGATTGGGTTTGGGTGGGTGGGGAGTGGAAATGTGATTTTTTGCCCCACTGCTGGTTTGGCAGTGAGGCTTAGATTTGGCAAATGTTGGTGCCAAAAGTTGTTGACGATGGGTGGGCTCAGGGACGATGGGGGAGGGACACAGAACTATTTTTTCAAAACAGATGTATTATAATGATTATAATTTTAAAAAACCGAAATTGATGCTATTTTTTCATAAATCCCTTTTCCCCCATCCAGTTGCCAGAGAAATATTAAAAAAAAAAAGAACACTGTAACGGAGGCAAAAGGATTTCATGGGGGCAGTCAAGGGGAGGAGAATCATGAAGGATGCAGGTGGTGAAAGCACAGAGTGGTGTTCTTTTGCCAAATATATAAATATATATACATGAGAAAGTTTTCTTTGTGATTTTCGCAGTGTTTTTCTCCCAAATGAATTATTTCTTCTGCTCACAATGAGCAAAAATATTAAACTAGGTGAAGAGGACAAAAATGTTTTATAGTTTTTCTAATTCAAGAAAAAAAATGAAACTATTAACTTTTACTCCCTGAAAATATACAATTTAAATAATACTTATCTATGTTTCATCCCCTATCAGAAGCTTTAATACAGAAAGCTCTATTTTAATGCCTTGTAACTTGAATGTACATTTTACTTCTTTATTCAATGTAGGTGATACAGAATCCTCCAAAATAAATTATGTTCCAATCATTCAATTTCCAGAAACGTCAACCTTTTTAAAAAGAAAGAATTTCTTTGATTATTCTAAAAAGAAATCGGGCAGGAAAAAATTAAATATGTCAAGGGGGAGAGTTAATTGGTACAATTAATGTTTTTTTCTTTTAGAGATGCAAATGTCTGCTTGATATCCCGTGGTATTTTCTTCCTTCACGTAGAATTGATGTGCCAAAAATGTTTAGAATACTTAAATGTTAAATTATTAATTCTTGGGGAGGGGGTTGGTGAGTCAAAGGAACAAAATTCAAGTTTGCATTAATGTATTGGATCCTCTGTTTTGTCCCCCTCATTCCATTATCTGTTTACCCTGACACAAAACATCACACCTAAACATACCCCAGTATCCATTCTTCTTCATCCTACAGAAGTACCATATTCAATTTTTTTTTGCGAAACAGAATCTCATTTTGATGAGATTTAAAATCATATAATTTAAAGTGAAGATCATTGCAAATTCATATTGGTCATATTTATGGTGATTGACAAGGATGGCTTCCCCAAATGTATTTTAGTTTGGTGAAGATTATATGCTTTCCCCTTTTAGAGGATTACAAATTCCCTGCTAAATATTTAACTTGTTTAAATATCTGATTTGGATATGATCAAACAATGTTATTGTAGCAGTGGCTTTCAGGGGGAGTAGAATTATCACTTCAATAAAACTGTTTAACTTTCAGGGTGTCAGTTGAGCAATTTCCGTCGTTGCTGTACGGAAGTCTTTACCATCTATTCTCAGCTTCTATCAGCTTCTTGAGGAGAATTTCTAAGGACTGAAATGTTATCCATGTTCATTTCACACACTCTCAAATCATTCCAAATTCCAAAGAGAGGTACAACATATTTTCTCTCCTGCATATTCCAGCTTGCCTTGAAGCTAAAAAAGAATGACCAGAATATCTTTTAAAAGGAAAAAAGAAAGGAGTTGATGGGATCCAGTTAGAATAGATACTATGCAGCCGCTTCAGTCCAATTCATTTCAAAGAATATACTTCCCAGAAGACACATCACAGAAGCAAGACATGTTTCACGTCTATCTTTTGTCACATTCAAACTGACTCAGTTTAGCTCCTTCTAAGAATCTACCCCATGTGTTTAGTATCATTGCCTGCAAGAGGCCTCTTAATAGCAACTTCTGGGTGTTCTCTGAGCTTGGCTGTTCACTTGCAGACATTTCATTACCCAACTAGGTAAGATCATCAGTGCATTGATGGTTCTATTTGCATGGCTTCCCACAGGGAATTATAGTTCAAGAATAGCAAAGAGAGTCTAGAACAGACAAATTCAACTTCTTGGAGCTCCTTAGGAGAAGCCATGGCTCTTAACACATCACTGGCTTGGCTTTATGGTGCATTAATGTCTGGGTAACATGAATTATCCCAGTCATTGTTTCATAATCACTACTCAAACTTGGGGCAATACCCAGAGGTGTATAGCCTGTGCATTTACACACAGTTCAACGCATCTATGCAAAGCCTGGGCTGATGACTCATACATTTGCCCACATAATATTGAATTACATCATCAGGACCTATTCACACTCTAATCTTCACCTTGGTTTTACAGAGCTTTGCTGTCATGGCATCTTTCAAAGAATTCTGGGAGTTACGACCTTTTAAGGATGCTAAGACAGCTTTGTTTGAAATCTCCCATTTTCAAACCATAGGACTACCACTGTCCGATTTCTCTAGAGAAAAGTAATTACTATTGAACCAGGCTTCAGTTCTCTGATGTTGACAATGCCCTTCTTCCACATATACACAACCCAATAGAGATATGGACATGTATGTGTATCTGTATGTATACACACAGTAAAAATCAAAGGGAATAGGAAGCTATCTTATATTGACTTTGTCTATCAATCCTTCTCAATCAGTGCTGTTGCCTTGAATGAGACCCAGAATTTGCAGCAAAAGGTTCTTTTCTCACCTTGCCTATAGCTGTAGGAAGTGAATCTGGACTCTCCTGTATCGCATTGTTGTGCTCAACTACTAAGCTCTGAGCTTCCCAACAGCAGACATGCTCAAAATGTAAATTATATAAGGGGGGGGATGCATATTCATACAATTCAGGCCCTCAGTTTCCTATTTTGCAACTGTCGTCAACCATTTAATGTTCCGGCTGCTGGGCTATAAGGACAGAAAGGCAGCCATTTGGGGCTGCACTTCAAGAGGTTTCTTTCGGCCCTCTTTCAAAGTCATTTATACAGCCTGTTCTTTGCCAAGCTCCGCACTTGCTCTCTTAATAGGAGAAATACCTCCAGGTCAATCTCATACAGAAAGCAATAAAATCAGTCCCCATCACCCGCCCCTCCAGATAACAGAGAAGCTTCCGGAACACAAATGTGAATTCACATGTTTTGCCTTGTGGTGACAGGGCACATGGGGCACCAATCCTTCAAAAGCCAGCTAATCCTCTTTCACCTTAACCAACTCTCTTCCTACTTCTCTCCCTCTGTTATAATTTAAAGTCAGAGAAATTACTCATTCTAAGTCAAAATTGGTCCATATTTTTCTTCTTCCCTCTCATTCCAACAAACACATTTCCCTCCATCCAGGCAACCAACCAGTCCAAAATTTCATTCTCCATCAGTCCCTTCTAGTTTTCATAACAATGTTCTTTATCTTCTAGTTAACAAACATCAACATCTTAATCAAGATGAAATGTACCCGATAAGCAATAGTAAGAGATGCAGATGTCACTAATTTATAAAGGCAGGCCGTGATGGTAATGTATGGTAATTTACCATATTATTTCAAAAGTACAGGTCATGATTTCTATCCATCCACACTAATATTCTCCTAGGCTTATCAATTTATCATCTCCAAATCCAGATATCGATGGATATGCAGGGCAGATCAACACTCATTTATGTTTCCACTATGCTGTTTTCCATTTTGCTTCATCATCCTGTGACTCCAGCATGAAGCAATAACCCATCTACTGTATAATGTATTTGGTGTACAAGATCCATTCTTCTTCTGCCGCCTTTCTGATTTTTCATCATCACCTTCTGTCCCTTCCCACCTGGATGCCTCATTGGTCTTGAACTTCAGTTTGCCCTGAGAGGGAGGAGAGATTAACCAGCAAAATCCAGACCTCTTGAAACAAGAAACCATTGGGCCACTTGGTTTTAACTGCTTGCCATCACCGATCCTTCCTTTCCTTTCATTGCCACTCAACTCTGGTGCTACAAGAGACTCCTGGATGAGGATTGGGGCTAGGTTCTTCTGAAAACTCCTTAGGATCTGGCCCTATTCCCATTCCTTTGCATCTCCCCTTGAGGGTCATTGAGAAGGAGGTGCAGTTCAGATTCTTGTTAATTTTGCGAAGATCTTTGTTATGTTCCTCATTGTTCTGTTCCACTCACTCTGCTTTCTCCCCTCTCAGCACACCATCCTCTCCTCCCATGTCTCCCATGTCCTCTGGTCTTCAATCTCTGGGACATAGTAGTGTCTGCATGAGCTGACATGCCGAGGTTACCGCATGTAATAAAATGATTTCCTTTTCATTTAAAACTTTTTAAAAAAACAAAAAACAACCACCAAATGCATTCAGAGTGTGATTCATTGGCTGAAGATGGGAGGGAGGGACACTGGGTTCACCCGATGGAACAACGAAGCTACTCTCCAACTCAAGTAACAAAACTTAAGCAGCTGGAATTGCCAACCATCTGTTTCTCCCACTTGTGTTGTCCACAGAGGAGAACATGCTTTACTGTATCAGCCCTTTCTCTGGAACGTGGGCATTGTCTTGGAGAGCGTTCTCTAGGAAGCCAAGAAAAAGGAGCAAAAGAGTTGGTGTCTACAAGGGTCATCATTAAAGCTTCTTGCCTTAGTGATGATGCTCAGGCTACCCCCTGGAAGAGGCTGAATATTATGAGCACATTTGAAACAAATGCTATTAGAAGGAAAGGCCCTTAAGCCTTTTTTTCAGTGGGATTATAAGATGGAGTTGGACTGCACTTGCTATGAGTCTTGAAGCCCTTCTGGGCAAGGGAAAAATGTTTGTTATGTGCTGTTACATCAATTACCAATTCAGTATCTATGGCATTATACAAATCTTAATGAAAACAGTTTTGCTGCTAGGGAGACCAAATTGTGTTGGGGGGGGGGGGCTGTAAGGAAAACAAAAGGGGAAAGGGCAGCTCTGTTCCTTTCCTCCTTTTTTGATCTGGCCAGATTGGCAAACTATGATGGAAGGTTTTCCTATCCCAGTTTGCAAGGCGAGTGCAAAGCAGCCAACTCATACCAGGAGAATTGAGCCAGACGTGAAAAACAGGACATTTGAGAAAAGAGACTTTCCATAGGACTACTGTATATGTTCTCCAAGGATACAGCAAAAGAGATTCAAGCTGACCTACTCTCATTTCAGCGCTACTGACTTTAAAATGCAGAGGATGCCCCGGGAGACAATCAGTGCCCCTTCCTGACCCTAAATAGAAAAACACAAAAAGCAGCATCCAGTTATTGTTGCCCTCCTCCCTCTCTTTTGATTGGCATTTAAAAGGTCTAAGGTTTCACATTCGGAATCAGCAGCAAAGCTACTAAGGTGGCATTTCTAGGCCCCTTTTATTAAAACAGCAAGGGGGTAAATCCCATGAAACTATAATAGTTTAACCTCTGTGGGGAAAAGACAAAGTCCAGGAGCAGATAGAGCAAAGTTCTTGACGATGCGAAATGCCTCATCTCCAAGAGTCACAGAATTTCAGCTCTTTTACTAGGAAACTGAAATGGTTATATTACCAGTTGAACAGCAAGTGAACTAGGAAATCATTTGGCTCCAGTATGAAGGAAAGATGATGTTATGCGGCTACAAGAGCACAGACACAATCTGGGAACAGCGCAAATGCCATATGCGAATGTGCTTTGAGTCTGGAACATATAACATTACCTCTGAGTTATCAACGGCTCTGCCTTTCTTATGGTTGGATTTTTCTCCACTGTAACATCTCAGAAATGTCACTAGTATTTAGATCAGTGTTTCTCAAGCTTTAAGATCTCTGGACTTCAACTCCCAGAATTCCCTAGCCAGCCTTGCTAGGAGTTATTATTATTATTATTATTATTATTATTTATTAAATTTATATCCCGCCCTTCTCCTTGCGGACTCAGGGCGGCTGACAATCGATTAAAAATACACAAATAACAAATAAGTTGAAGTCCACACATCTTAAAGTTGAGAAACACTGATCTAGAATTGACAATACTTGGTTCAAACAATGAGCAAGAACCCCAGCTCATGTATAAATGAATGGTGACCAAGCTGGCTTGTTAGAAAGGATTCCAACGTATTTCGACACCACCCACATTTTCCAGGTACAATTAAAATTTCAGTGAAGCTTTCTGTCCTTGTTTCCACACAGCATTTGTCATACAGGTAGTCCTCAACATACAACAGTTCACTTAGTGACCATTCAAAGTTACAACGGTACTGAAAACAGTGACTTATGACTTTTCACACTTACAACCATTGCAGCATCCCCATGGTCACGTGATCAGAATTCAGAAGCAGGGCAACTAACTCGTATTTATGACACGTGATCACCTTTTGCGACCCTCTGACAAGCAAAGTCAATGGATCTCGGATTATCCCATGTGCCCTTGGACTGAGAATAGTCCAATTTTGCATTCTGACCCAGGCAGCCTGGCTGGTTTACCAAAAAATCCCAGAAAGAAGCTTGTCCGGATTGAGAAAGGAGGAGTGTGAGTTTTAACCACTTGACACAACTCACACACACCCCTCTTTTCTTGCACAGGGGAGGGAGGGAGACAAAGGGAGCAAGTCGGTCAGATGGCTACGTCTGTGCTCTCCTTTTGCCTAAGGGAGCGCAGGCAACCATCTGGCAAAATTCCCTCCTCTTTCTCTGGGCAAGCTGCACGGCAGAGGGAGAGCAAATGTTGAAAGAGGACTAAAGTGTGCCCTCCCCATCATCGCTTGGGCAAACCTGCTAATCATGACTTTGCTTTAGTTTAATTGCTTGAAAAGATGGTACCACCCATATACCTCACTAGGAGTGATGCCTGCAGGAAAATGCTAAGCAGGCCTGAAAAACTGCACACGTGTATTTTTAACGATACCATCCTACCCCTAAATTTGAGAGGTCTACGAATGGCAGAATTCAGACTTTAGATCTGAATTGTCATCAAATACAACAGAACGTGGTCCTACTTAGATTGTAAAAAAACAGCCCTTAGCCATGGATGGATGGTTATGAACTCAATAAACCTCCTCTGTGGAGATTATGACAGGGGAGACCAGAGGTTGTCAAGAAGCTAGCAGGCCATAACACATGTCTGGAGGGAATGAATAGCTTTTCATCAGTTATGATTTGAGCAAACTACAAATAGCTCTTGCCTCATCTCGATGTCACTTTCAGCCTACTGATTGCACATAATTGTGTGCACCATCTAGCTTGATTGCTGATCTGTGCAATGAAAAAAAGCCAGAAAGCTTTCTTACTAGTGTTTTCTTTGACTCGCATAGAAAGCTACTAAGACATTTTGCATCTCACATTACTAATATTCTTTCAAGGAATATTCTATTCCAATTATTCCTGCCTTTGTTACCCTGCAACCTGTCTGTATCTCTGCAACTACTTATTCCTGCTTCTTACTGATCAGGGACCACTAAACTTCCTGCCCATCAGAGGCTATACTCATATAATACATGATAAGTTGCTTTAATTGGTGTGATTCCTTTCCACCACATCACAGACTTTGGAGATACATCATTTGGTGAAAATATGGAAGAGTCTTTGGATACATCTGCATGTCCCACTAACATCCGTTTGAGGTTGCCTGGATAACCATTCTTGAAGGACATGGCCTAACTGACATAAAATTCCTTTCAGCCCCACCCCTCAGAGAAGGATAACTAACTTTATATTTTTCTAAGCTGAAATTCAAGTGTTCTTTCCATCTCCTCCCAACACAGGCCTTACTACAGGTAGTCCTCGACTTATGATCCAAATGTTGACCACAACATTTCTGTTGTTAAGTGAAACATTTGCCAAGTGAGGTTTGCCCCATTTTACGACTTTTCTGGCCACCGTTAAGTTAGTAACACAGTTTGTTAAGTGAATCTGGCTTGCCCATTGACTTTGCTTGTCAGAAGGTCACGGAAGGTGATTGCGTGACCCCAGGACACCCTACAGCCATCATAAATATGAGTCAGTTCCCAAGCATCTGAATTTTGATCACGTGACCGTGGGGATGCTGCAATGGTTATAGGTGTGAAAAATTGGTAAAAACTTTGGGATTGAAACATTAAATTTACTAAAGCAGCTGCATATAAGGAAAACTTATATAAAATGTTTTATAGATGGCATATGACACCAGTTAGATTAGAGAAAATCTTTAACAACGTATCAAATATTTGTTGGAAATGTAAACAAAAACCAGGCACTTACTATCATCTCTGGTGGATATGCCCTAACGCTAAGAAATTTTGGTTTAAGATCCATATGTGGTTAGAAAAGATGATTAAAATTAAGATAGAATTTAAACCGGAACTGTGTTTGCTAGGAATATTAGGATCTAATTATGGAAAAGAGAATGAGTACTTAATATTACATGTATTAACAGCTGCGAGAATAGCATTTGCCCAATTTTGGAAAAATGAAAATCTACCATCTGACCAGATTATAATAAGAAAAATACTTGAATGTGCAGAAATGGACAGATTAACTTTAGAAATGAAAGAGAAAGAAGACTCAATCTATTTTAAAACATGGGATAAATTTTACCAATGGTTAGCAACACAATAGAATGAGAAAAGGTTATGAAACTTAATGGGATAAGTGATATTTTGTATTTAAATTTCATGTTTATTCCTATGAATTTTTCTTTTATTTGATTTTAACAATAAGTAATCATAACCAATAAGTAATATATTAATGTGTTAAAGTTATTACAATTAATTAGTAATATATATTAGTAATATTATATTAAGTATTGCTATTTTATATTATTATGATTGAATACGTATACCTGGACGGGTTTACTTGCTGAAGCGTTGACTTATTGTGGGGGACATCCCCACTACTGTATCTATCCCTTCCCCTGGTCTAACCTTTTTTGTTTGCCACCCCTTGTTATACCCTTATTGACCCCACTTCCCCTTTATCCTTATAAAATCTAATAAAATATTTATTAAAAAAAAAAGTTAGTAACACAGTTTGTTAAGTGAATCTGGCTTGCCCATTGACTTTGCTTGTCAGAAGGTCACGGAAGGTGATTGCGTGACCCCAGGACACCCTACAGCCATCATAAATATGAGTCAGTTCCCAAGCATCTGAATTTTGATCACGTGACCGTGGGGATGCTGCAATGGTTATAGGTGTGAAAAATGGTCACAAGTCACTTTTTTCAATCCCGTTGTTAACTTCGAATGGTCACTAAATCAACTGTTGTAAGTCGAGGACTACCTGTATTTGCATGATGTGTGGCACATAATAACTAGGTTTCTGGTGAGACAAGGCTAAGATCTGTCCAGTTCATATTAACTACTTTCAGCTGTTCTAGCCAGTCTTGAGCTATGGTGGCGCAGTGGTTAGAATGCAGTACTGCAGGCTACTTCTGTTGACTGCCAGCTGCCTGCAGTTCGATCCTGACCAGCTCAAGATTGACTCAGCCTTCCATCCTTTCGAGGTTGGTAAAACGAGGATCCAGATGATTGGGGCAATAGGCTGACTCTGTAAACTGCTTAGAGAGGACTGTAAAGCACTGTGAAGCAGTACAGAAGTCTGTGCTATTGCTACTTACTTCTACTCTCCTAGAATCTATTAATGCCTAAATTGACACCATTCATGGATGTCTCCCCTTTGCTTTGGACAAGTGGGCTTTGATTTTCTTGTCATTCATGCTTTCTCCGCCATTCCCATGGCACCCCAGATACATTTTGAATTGGAATAACTGCTCCCCCAGACAAGACTACACTCTGAACCAGGTACAGATGACCATTTAAAGTTGCAGCCAACAACTTGTTGGCTATTGCCCAAAGGAGCCAACTGGTCAAAGCAAGACAGTCCACCTGTATTGGCCAGTGTTGCACCTCCTGCAGGGCGGAGATACAAGTGCTTCTCGGGTAAGACTGCAGGCGGAGATGGGAAGACTACTTAAAGGTCCCTTTGACCAACCAGCGATGCATCATCAGATGGCATCTTTGCGTGATGGAAGGCAAATTCGTTGTCTCTTCTTGTTCCTGAGCCAGCTTGTTTTATGCCTTAATGAATCGGCACCCCTGTTAAATGGACTCTGTGTCCTTTCAAGGAGCCCTGATGGGATTTTGATGCCTCAGTGGTTAGCAAAGAGGCTGGCAGGAAGAGAGAACTGGCTGCTTTCCAAATCCCTATCTCTGTGCCAGAGATGCTCCCTCAGCACCGGCCTGGACAAGGATGCTGGCCAAGAAAAGAGAAGACAGATTGTGGGGGAAACAGCGAGGATGAGGGGGGCGGATGGAATGGATGCCCTCCAAGGAAGGGAAATGCAATAGTTGTTATTGACCAGACTTAACTATTTCTGGGTGACTAAGAACATGTGCAAACATGTAAACAAGATATTTAAAGGTCCCTGAAGTGACTTTACTTTCACTGACAACTGTCAAGCAGGGGACTCTTAGCTAGTCCGTGAAGACATCGGAATGGTGGCCACACTGAAGTAACATATTCTATTAATTAATTTACTGTACAAAATTAAAGTTAATCCCACCTTGATTCCCTTTGAAATAAGATTTCAAGAGTATGTTACCAGTGCCTATATCAATAAAATAAGAGTTCCAGGATTTCTTGTAGACTCCAATTTCAGACTTGTCTACTTTTGGAGGGCTGACCACAGTGTAGACCAGTGTTTCTCTTGGCAAATTTAAGGGACGTGGACTTCAATTCCCAGAACTCCCTAGCCAGTGCTTGCTGGGGAATTCTGGGAGTCAATGTCCATATATTAATTAAAGCTGCCAAGGTTGACAAACACTGGTCTAGAAAGCCTGACAATGTTTTGACTTCCTTTCCTCTTATATCTAAGAAAGTCATTTTTAGTCTGTTGTGTTATCTTGTCTTTCTGGGCTCATTTAATGTTTCACCAATGGTCTTTGCATTCTTTCTCCAAGGAATTCCTGAAGTACTCAACACGAGCCCACCAGCTCATATATCTAACCGAGGGACAGAGGAAAGCATAGAAATAAAACAGCACTGAGCCCCCTTTTGTCCTACTTTATCAGTATCCCTTGGTTTAAAAATAACATCTGAATGGTGGTGGGGAGCTTGAAAGCTATCTGCTTCTTTTAGAAAGTACTATATGGTTGAACTATATTCCATCAGAAACTCATGAGCTCTACCAAAACCAGATGCTAATAGGCCCAAATGCCCAACAAAGTGTGAAAGTCAAGAACATTTGTCCATCAGCAGGGGCCAAACCACTGTGCACAAGTGCTCAGAGCTGAAGAGTCATTCCCTACAGCACATATGATACTTTTGTCCTCTGTAGCTGCTTATTAAACAGGTGGCCTCTCAAATTAGTCCCTTTTGTGCGATGAGCTTGTTTTGGTTATCCAATACATTATCACATGACAAAAAGAGACAGATTCCAATTTATATGCTCATAATCCAACTTCAGACTACTTTTCCAGCCTCTCACAGAATGTCAGATGAGACATAAAGAGGCAACTGTTTGTCATGGGGACGGCAAAGTATTATTGAAAATAAAACTGTAGAGTGTAGGGAATTAAAATCTCTTTCCTCCCCTCAGACGCAGTTTATTGTGCTCTGGTTCTTGGAGTAACATTTTCATTCATTTCAGTAGATTGAACAAGGCTTACCTGGAGAAAATCACTTAGATCTGGGCTCCCAGTATCTATTGCAAAAATCTAGAGGCTCACTAGATGCCAGTAAAGAGATATTGAAAACTCTATCCCTTTTCTGGCCTCTAGTGGTCACCCAAAACGTTTGCAAGCCAGTAGTGCTAGTTCTACTTAAAAATAATGAGATACAATTGCTAGGCACCTTTTAATAACATTAATGACCTCCATCCCTAAATAGCTTTGTTTTCCAACTGAATAAGACAGAGATAAAAGCTATAGAAGAGCGACAGAATAATAATTCTTGTAAACAAAAAGATTAACATTCAGTAAGGAAGGACTCACTGGAGAAGAGCCTAATGCTGGGAAAGATTGAGGGCAATAGAAGAAGGGGATGACAGAGAATGAGGTGGCTGGATGGAGTCACTGAAGCAGTAGGCGTGAGCTTAAATGGACTCCAGAAGATGGTAGAGGACAGGAAGGCCTGGAGGAATGTTGTCCATGGGGTCGCGATGGGTCGGACACGACTTTGCAACTAACAACAACAAAGGAAGCTAGGGTATAACATTCCTTCAGTGATGTGGCAACTTGTTAATTTATAAGAAAAAAGTATTTGTGACAACACTTTAACCGGCTTTCTGGCTACAGTTCAACAGCATCATATTGAAAAGTCTGCCTATATAGCAAAATGTGGCTGAGCTGTAAAGGAAAGAAACATGGGAAGAACCATTTTTTCTCCCTGATCAACAAATCTTCCATCAGAAAGCAGGACAACAGTTTATAGCTTTCTCATTTATAGCTTCCCTTCTCCGCCTTTGTAGCTAATTAAATGCCTTCACCCTGAGACGTTGAGTTAATGAGAGTGGAGTGCACTGATTCCCTAGAGCAGTGATGGCAAATCTTTTAGAGACTGAGTGCCCAAACTGCAACCCAAAACCCACTTATGTATCGTTGGGTGCCGGGTGGGCATGGCCCCATTGGGTGGGCGTGGCCCATTGGGTGGGCGTGGCCCACTGGGTGGGCGTGGCCCATTGGGTGGGCGTGGCTATGGTGGTAACGGCAGACTGGGTGGGACTAAAAAGTTCAATCAATTCCAACTTTGCGAGATCTTTTTTTTTCCCACGAGAAGTTGAAATTGATTGATTGATTGAACCTTTTTTTTTTTGCACACAGTGGCTGAGGCCTAAAGCGAAAAGGTTTTATAAAACCCAGCTGAAGGCCTAGGACTGGAGCGATGGCACACGTGCCCACAGAGAGGGCTCTGCATGCCACCTGTGGCACACGTGCCATAGGTTCGCCACCACGGCCCTAGAGCAGGGCTTTTCAACAGGTGGTATGCTACCACTTGTGGTACATTAATGAGTGGCAGGTGGTACGCAGCCCTGCCTAGCCAAATGTAGTGGGGGAGGGAAAGAGCCAGCAGAGGCAAGGACTTACAGTGAGAGAGTCCTCTGGAGCTGCAAAGGCCCCAGGCTCACTTCTGGCTCACCCTCCCCCATGAGAAAGGAGGAGGGGGGTGGAGACAGGAGAGGCTATAAAAGGAGGCAGTTTGGGCAGGAGAGGGAGAGAGAAAAAAAGCAGCAGCCTTGGGAGGAGGTGGAGTCAGCTGCACAGAAGAAGAAGAAGGAGGAGGAGGATCAAGCAGGCTGGCCATGAGCCAATCTACAACTGCTGTGGCAGCCACCTGTGCTGGCAGCAGCAAACAGGCAAGAAATGCAGTGGGGAAGGGGTCACCCTCCAAGAGGAATGAAAAAAGGCAGCAATGGCTAGAGGTGAGGCACGAGGGAGGGAGATGGAGAGTGGAAGGATTCTTATGTGCTTTTGTGACTTTGAAGTTCTGGGATTTGTGCAATGTGGGCTTTGTGTTCTTAAGGAGTGTTTGGCAATTTCTATTTGGCTGATGTCTCGTGTTAGCTTCTATTGCTCTGCTGTTGTTAGCTGTAAGTTTTGCTGCAAGGGATTTTGAAG
>NW_015388455.1:152213-164724 GCF_001527695.2 Protobothrops mucrosquamatus
ATTGACTTTGCTTGTCAAAAGGTTGCAGAAGGGGATCACATGACCCTGGAACACTGTGACCATTATAAATATGAATCAGTTGCCAAGCATCCAAATATAAATCACATGACCCTGGGCATGCTGCAATGGTCATAAGTGTGAAAAATGGTCATAAGTCATTTCAGTGCAATTGCAACTTTGAACAGGTTTTTTTTTTTTTGGTCATCAAGTTTTTGACACCTTGCTAGGTGGTACTCGAATATTGTCATATCCTAAAAGTGGTACAATCAGTAAAAAGGTTGAAAAGCCCTGCCCTAGAGCACTGTTTTTCAGCCTTGGTAACATTAAGTTGTGTGGAATTCGGCACCCAGAATTCTCTAGTTTGGCTGGAGAATTCTGGGAGTTGAAGTCCACACAGCTTAAAGTTGCCAAGGTTGCGAAACACTGCCCTAGAGTATTCTGGCTGGGGAATTCTGGGAGTTGAAGTCCACACATCATCACATTACCAAGGTTGAGAAATATTGCCCTAAAAAGGAATCCTGATAAGAGTTTTCTCTCTGTATTTTATACACATAGCCAATACTGTCAATTCAAATCTATTTTATAAGAAAAAGTTTATATTTATTATAATTAGGTACTTCAATCATTTTTCTTGTACTTTTCTTCTAAGCCTTTTCTTCCCCTATACTGAGATGCTATAAATGCCCAGTCTTTTTATTTCAAAATTCAGGGCTTTCACTTTACCTTTTAATGGAGATGCCAAGTCTATGACTGCTACCATTTTGAATAGAGGAGCTTGCTTCTGCCTTCTCTAGTTTGTCCTGGTGTTTCTGTCAGTCAGAGATGGTTTAAAAAATTGAGGGTCCCAATGCAACACCACCTTTAGAGCCTATCCCCACCGCCAACATACAGTCCTAGATTAATACAGTATTAGATAGTTTCCTGCAAAATGAGATGAAGGACAGTGTGGTTTTAGAAAAAAATAATCCTCTATATTGACTATTCTGAGAAAGGCACAGCACAATTCACCACACAAACCCTAAGTCAGACAAAGATGCTGTCCAATGAAACTACCTATTGGCTAACCCAAAGGTGTATTAGCCCATAATTGGCTTGTGCTCCCTGAAAATCCCATCAGCCCAGTCTACCTGCCAGTTAACATGGATCTGTATTAATCAATGAGTAGACCAGCCCATTGAGAGCCAGTTTGCACTTAAGGCATCAGGCTACAAACCGAGAGGCTATGTGTTCTAATCCTGCCTTATGCCTAAAGCTAGCTGAGTGACCTTGACCCAGTCACTTTCTCTCAGCCCTAGGAATGAGGCAGTGGCAAACCACATCTGAAAAACCTTGCCAAGAAGATTGCAGAGACTTGTCCAGGCAGTCTCCAAGAATCAGACATGATTGAATGGAAGGGAGTGGGGTGGGAAAGGACCAGCCCATTAATCCATTTCCCTTTAGGTACCTTGCAATTCGGTCAGTGTGTGAGACCTGAAGGAAACATGAGAATTTCTCTCCAAAGCAAAGTGGTAAAGACAGGACACAAAGCCTCTTCACTTTCTGGCCTTCAGGTTGCTTTCCAGAAACCACACTGGTCACATGGTTTGACTGCCATCTTGACTTTTTTGATGTCCTCCCGGCAGGCAGCCACGTCTCTGCCTGTTGCTGGCTTTTTTTTATTATATAGGATTGTGCTGTCATTTACTTGGACACTAAGGAATCGGCAGCAAGAACATGTCAATCTAACTTAATAATTTCTAGCAGGTCAGCAGGGACCTCAAACTTCTAATTGCTCAGGTATAGTCATAACCAGGGCTTTTTTTTGTCATAGAACGCCCAGAATGGAGTTCCGGCACCTTTTTTGGATGGAACCTTGTAGGGTAGGCAAGGTGGGTTGTATGACGTGTGTGAGTTCTGGCACTTTTTTTTTTTTTTTTTTACAAAAAAAGCACTGGTCATAACAAAACTTATTCTTCCCCTGACCCTAATGCACACAGACACAGATACAAAACTGGCAATTCCAATTATTCAAATGACATGGAAAAATCCTTGGAGAAATAAGGGGTGTATTTCTAGGTATGAAAAAAATCTATGAGCTTCGTTCAGTTTCATTACTCAACATAATTTTGTACTGCTGTATATTCTAAATATATCTGTTATGTGCTCCTGGCCACTTTCCTTCGTGACCAGAGGCAAGCTCGCCTGACCAATAACCAGCCAAGACACAGTGAAGGCCTTTTGTTTCGTTTATTGCAATAAGCGGGGAGAGAAGCTATCAAAGCTTGGTTCTCTCCAAAGTTTTAACCCAAAATATCTCCTTCTTTTATTCATCCCTATCACCGGCCGCTACATCCCTCCTCTTTCCCCATTGGCTGAGGTACTATGAGGTTACACTCTTTCCGTCCGCCTATACACATTTCCTGATAACATATTAAATCATATTCACATACACAATAAGAATAAGAAAAATTAGACATTTAAATTATTTTAAACTCAGTAGATATTTATGTCCCCATTTTAAACAATAAGTTCTTTTACTGCTTTTCAGTTCAGTGTGCCTTTCCTCTTATCTTATTCAGCTTATTTTCCTATTCTCCAACCTGTCTTTTCCTGGCTAGCCATTTCCTTTTACAATTATATATATTTTTATGGCTTCTCTTCTTCCTTTCTCAGACCCAGCTATTTTTGCCCATATGTTTATCTTACTTCCATTTATGTTATCTTTTCCTGACTCTCACCATTTGTATTTAGTTTCCATTGTATTGTAGGTTTAACTGACTCTGAAGATTTATCATATTGATACATATTTATCATATCTTTTGCAGCAGGCTGTAGTCAGTAACTGCTGGGGAACCCATAAAAAAATCGGTCCTGTAACTTTGAAGAATATTCTCCCCTGTGGTAGTTTAGTGGTTAAAGCAGTTCTTACCCAAATGGCTTTCCTTCTGACATGTTCAAGATTTCATCTTTTTTTCACCATCCTGAGAGTTGAAATCTGTTTGGACAGCACCATAGAGTGGAAGGCTGGTTTAAACAACTGGACTGTGCCAGAGGAAAAACAGGACCAAATCTGTTTGAATTCAGTCCAATATACCCCCAGAGGCTTATACCGAAAATAAAAAGGGACAGGAATTCTTGTAAGTGCCTCAATTTCTTAGGACGAAACTTGTGGAGGAAATAAATATGGGCTATTCCATATTATTAATATTAATAATTGTTATTAATATTAATTAGTGATAAATTATTGATGACAACACAAATATGGATTATTTAAATCCACATTAAATGAATAGAGATACAAATCTCTTTTAATAAACAAAGAATGTACATTCTTTTACATTGTTTCCTTCCTAGTTCCAAGACTTAGTTTTTTAGGCTTCAAGATCAAGTGTTTTTCAACCTTGGTAACTTGAAGATGTGTGCTGGGTGGGGAATTCTGGGAGTTGAAGTCCGCACATCTTAAAGCTGCTGAGGTTGAGAAACACTGTTCCGGAGGAATGATAAAGACCAATAAATATGTGAGTTATATAACATCTAATATAGATAGATTTATGAGGGATTACACTCGGAGTATATGCAGAATGTCCCCAAGGGAACACTTTTTTATTTATAAAGGCAAAATGAAACTTATGAAATGTAATGAATAATGACAATGCAAACCTCTAAATGCACCTTCTCTGCCAGCCCAACTATCCACAATTTGTGCAGTCAATATCTGGAGCTTAGCATGATTGGTAGCACTGATGGGAAGCCACAACAGAAGTCTTGGCTGTCGAGGTCAATTTTTGGTGCTCTTGACAAACATGTGGAAGTCATTTGCCCTTATATTCTTGACTCCCAATCCAGTCTACAGCTCCAGAATTTCCTAGTCATCTCCCTTCCAGGAATTAGCCAAGGCTGATCCTGCTTAGCTTTGAGGGTTCAACCATGGTCATCTAGGTACACATTGCACATGCTCCCAGCTTGGATAAAAATATATTTTTCTCCTGGGCTGGGGCTCAAAAAAGGACCATGGATCCAGAAATAAATCCCTTCTGTTGGGACAGTGATGAAAGAGAAGGCTCAGATAGTGTGATGCAGCTTTGCTGGGCTGACCTAGATTTCCTCTAGAAGGATCTGTTCTGATCATGAATCAAAATGCCATTATGACCCAATCACAGACAGATTAAACTCGAATGAAGATGATTTCAAAACAGATATATATTTATTCAGTCAGAAATAATACTTGCTATTGGTAGATTCTGCCTGGACAAAGCAATCTGTTGATCTCCATTAGGTAAATTTATTAGCTTCTCCACACCAACTTCTCACATGGAGCAGAGCCATCTGACCTCCGATGGCCCATGCTTATCTTAGACAAAGACATTCCGAAACTGGCTTGTGTCCAGGAAATCCTGTGATGCCCTTTGGAAACTCCTCCCACTAACCTACTAACATGATATAGCTGACTAGCTAAAACTACATTACCCATAAGCCATCTCTTAGGGAGACAGCACTTAACCCAATAAATGCCAGATATTCTAACATACAGATACATGCTCTAGTCAGGTTTACCACGGTCCAGAACACTCCCCGCTTGGAAATTTAAATTTCCACTACTAACTAACCGAAATAAGCAAAAGACATAGCATTAAGTCACGCAAAACTCATTGTTGACTAACTAGTGACTAAATAGGTAAAAACGTGGTATCAAAACATGCATAACTATAAGGTAAATATAAAACATGCACAATTATAACAGAAATAAGCAAGTGTTACATCAAACAATGCATGAACACAATACATAGTTTGAGGTTTGATCTTCTAATTCAATCTTTGTCAGCAACGGGACCAAATTGGTGATCAGCCTGGTACAAGAGTCTTTGAGTCACGACCTGACTCACGTGGCTTCATGATCTGGACCTCAGCTTGGCGAACCAGTTCATCAAACTTGGGTGGGGCCCGGTGCACAAGTCCCATGGGCCAATAGTTCTGGTATGCGTTCTTGTCTCTCAACAAGACAAGGTCTTCTTCCTGTAAAGGAAACTGGAACCAAATCTGGAACAGAAAAACTGGAACCCAAAATTTCTCAGGAACAAAGGAAACTGGATTCACAGGATACTCAGGAACCGAAGAACCTGGAAACACGGGAAACTCAGGAGCCGAAGAACCTGGAAAAACAGGAACAGCTGGAGCTGGAGAATCAGGAACAGCTGGAAACTCAGGAACAGCTGGAGCTGGAGAATCAGGAACAGCTGGAAACTCAGGAACAGCTGGAGCTGGAAACTCAGGAACAACAGCAGGAGCGGAAGATTCAGGAACATCGGCAGGAGTTGGAGAGTCAGGAACAGCGGGAGCTGGAGACTCAGAATACTCAGGAACCGAAGGGTCTGGAACCACCGATGGAGCATTGAAGATGGCTGCTACTGTTGGCATCAGGGTAGTGAGGACTTCATGTGTGGGTGTGGGTGTTTTTATTGACATAGAGTCCATGATTTTGCGGGGTACGCCAATCATGCGCTCCCACGCTTCGCCCATGTGAGGTGCATGGGGAGGGTAGTTTTTGGCCTTCAGACATTTGTCAATCACTGGATCATGACAAATATCTTCAATAGTCTGTAAGTCATTTCAGGCTCCTACAAGGCTAATTCTTGGGATGCTAAGACAAGTGATCAAGATGATCAAAACTATGCCTAATCTCAGGTGCTTCCGCTTAGAGGCGGGTTTGAAGCAGTTTGGTTGACGTTTGCTGGGTGCCTGAGGTTGAAGGTTGGCACGTTGATCTGGAGCTGGAAGTACATAGCGTTTTGGTCTCTGTGGCATCTGTCTGTTTGGACAGGCCAAGAACTCAGGACTTTCTAGCCAGATCAATTCTGTTAACTGTGTGGCAAGGTTGGACCACTTAACTTGGTTTACAAAGTTCTTATCTGTTGGCACATGTTGCCATTGTTCAGGGCTTAAAGATGTTTCAATCCTTTTCACTCTGTTGCCTACATAGATGTAGAAATGTCTGCTTTGCTTGCAGATGTAGCTTGACATCACCTTGCTGTCTGCATAGAAGGTGGTAGACTGTAGTTCAAGGCACAACGTCTTTGCTGTCAAGTTGGTGAGCTTTACAGCCAAAGTGGTACCACATAGTTCTAACCTTGGTACGGTGTGGCCTTCTTGTATTGTTAGTCTCGCTTTTCCAAAGAAGACACCGAGACTGTAGCTCTCCCCACTGTAGACTCTGATGTATCTTATGGTTGCAATCAAGATGACGTAAGTGTGGCTCTCCCCGCTGTAGACTGTGATGCATCTTAAGGCTGCATTTGCCTTCGTTGACACATCTAAGGAAGCGTACAATTCTTTCTTTTGCACTGTGGCGGGTGAGCTGGAGACGTATGTGCGCTGCACTTGCGTACTCTGGAGACATCTTGGGAGTACACTCCATGACTCCCAGTCTTGTTTCTGTTCTGGCAGACGCGGCTTATCCCAGTGTGTGGTGTTCAGGGAGAACGCACGTAGCTGCAGACGTTGTTTGTCCTCTATGGACAAGACTAAGTTGTTGTAATTCTTACGGGTCTGGAACACTGTTGCTTCCAAAACAGGTTTGGTTGTCACAAGCGTGCAGTGTTCTAGGTGTGGTTTTAGGTGAGGTGCTGTTCCATTACTGAGAATGGAGGTTTTTGAGATGCTCACCTGGGTTGGGGTTTGCGGTTGATCAACACAAACCGTCCCTGGGATGACCCATTCAGGTTCCATCTTAAAGGCAGTTGAGAAGCTTGTCGGGCCTCTGACCATTCCGTGGTAGGCAAAGGTGTCAGGGGCGTCTACTCTCAACGGAGCCAAATTTTCTGCTTCGGGAGTTAGGAACCGTGAGGCAATTGGGGGGAGCTGGTTGACACAGAACGTTCCTGGGATGACCAATCCAGGATTTAGGAACCGTGAGCTCCCGTCTAATGGCTGGATGCGTAGTCCAGTGGCTTTCCTCCCCACTGTGCTCTGTGGCACAGAGCACAATTCTTTGCTTGGGGGTTTGGTGAGGAATGGTGGGTCGTTACAAACTAAAGTGCAGTTGACCTTGACGGGCACCTCTGGGCACTCTTCAGAGCCATGTGGCTCCTTGGTTGAAGAAGGAGTAGAAGCTGCTCGTTGTAGCTGTCCAGGGTCTGGATGCAGGGCTTCTGAGTGCTTGTCACTCTTGCTCTGTTGACACTTCCCCTCAGCTTCATCAGCTTTGGCCGTGTCTTCCAGAGACTCACTGTGTTTGAAACCAGCCTTGTACTCTCCTAAGTCTAAATTTCTTCCCCAGGATGTTGGAGGATCCAATGGTGCTGTGCAGGGTTTGCTTGCAGGCTGGGTTGGTACGGTCTTGAGGTCATCTGGAGCACAATCAGTGGCTTTTTCAGAGGCGTGAGATGGAGCCACATGTGACCACTGGGGTGGTGTTTGCGAATGGCGGGAAACTTCAGACTCGGTCCTCTCGACTGGACTGTCTTTCAGGTAGGACCCGGATTCCGGGAGCTGTTTGGAGCTCTCTAGAAACTTTTTACGCTCCTTGTTTTTTAGCTTGAGTCTTTGCATCTCGTTATCGACTGCTGGGTCTCCTAGTTCCATCTGAATCTCTTTGAGATGGCGTGCGGAGTCTGTCCATTCTCGGAAGGCGTCTTCTTTATCCTCTTCTAATAAGGGCACGCATTCGGGAGGAAACCTGTTTGGGCATTTGGTAGAGTTTCTGTAATCTCTCCCAGGCTCTCTCGTGGCGGTCGTAGAACGACTGCCATCTTTTCATCAGATATGACCACATAGCTTCTGTAGGCTTTCTTTGTTGCCTCAGGTCATAGGGAACCTGAGACGTCTTTGGCCTCACTGAGGCTTGAGCATCAGCCTCTGTGTACAGGTCAAGGTTGGCTGTTTGCAGTGTTTCTCCTTGGCCGGCTGGTTGGGGTGTCTCAACTAGGTTGTTTGGTTGAACCCCTTCTTCTAAATCAGTGGGACACTCTGCCATGGTTAGGACAGGTTCAGTACACTTCCTAGCTATTTTGAAGCAAATTTGATGAACTTCTCTCTTTGACCACTAGGGGTCACTACTTTCAGATCAGCTACTGGGGTGCTGTCTGTGGGTGGAGGCACCACTGGGTGCGTTCTCCCGTGTTCGTGGGTACTTCAGTGCAATTCACCCTTTCACCACTAGGGGTCACTTCCTGCGTGTCAGCTATCAGGGTGCTCTTCCTTCGAGGTTCACCCTTTGTCCACTAGAGGGCTTTCTCTGTGCGTGATTAAAGGCTTGCATGTAGTTCCTCCTTTAACCACTAGGGGGCGTCTGGAGAGAGGCCAGCCAAAATTCTTCTTACTACCACGTTACTTCTAGTGGCCACTGAGAGAATGCTGAGCTTCCACTAGCTCTTACAAACTCCCACCTGGTCGTTAGGTTGCAAGCTGGAACTTCTTGGTCATCAGCTTTGTGATAATAAGCAAGGTTAATTGCTGCCTGTTCTTCTCCTTAATTTACCCTCAGCACAGTCACCACTAGAGGTGACTGCTTGGGTGAGTGATTACTTTTGGGTGAAGTTCACTCTGTGCCCTCTAGGGGGTGTTGGTGACTTTGGATGAATTTAGGTAACTTGCTCTTTAACTATCAGATTCACTCTGCGTAGTTAGAAAATGCGTACAGTGAAGTACCTTCTTTCCCCTCTAGGGGGTGCTCTTAACTTGGCTTGGTGTAAGCCTGCTATGTGCTGAATTAATTATCAAGTTGTAGTAGGTCTACCACAGAAGAATTTCATAAAGGCATCGTGTGCAGATTGGCCACCAGGGGATGCTGCTGCCCTGCTATTGGAGCCTCTGCATACCTTCTCTTTCCATTGAAATTCTTAGCATTCCAAAGGGAGGGGGTGATTTAGATTTCTCTCACCAACGCTGGGTTACCATGACAACAAATGGATTTATTGTTTGGCAGCTGGGGCCAGAAAGGGGGAGGAAGGGAAGCAACATTCCTTTCGTAGCAACTTTTTTAGCCTGCTTTGTTTTGAAATTCCCCCAAACAAGGTTTTTTTTTGCCATTGGCAACTTCTGCAGGTTTGTATAACACAGCCTTTAACAACATCAAACTGAATTAGCACTTTGCAACAGGCATGTCAGAAGTACACGTTTTAGATGCAGACAAAGAAAGGGGGTTGGTCGCCCCAACTCTTTGACCTCAGGAATACAGCTTCACATGCAGCACCGGCTAGCAGACAAACTCCAAGGCATCTTTTAAGTATAATGGCAGTCTTTCACTTCTAGCTGTCAGCAGAAATTCACGTACTAATGACAAGGGTTCTCTCTTCCAAGCTATCTCTTTACAATCTTTACTTACAGCGAAGATAGCAGGCAGATAAACTTTATCATGCAGAGCGGTGGGGACTTTGCAGAGTTAAGGGCGAATTATCAACACAATGCATCTGGCAGAAACGCTTGGGGGAGGGAGATTTCACCCAAATCACACCTTCTTTTGAAACGCTGACTGACAAGCAGATATACTGACTTTACTTTCTCACAAGCTTTGAATTACTTTTGCAGGCGATTAGAGGAAAATTAGCCCCATCAAATTACTTTTCTTTCTTTAAAGCTGATATAGATAAAGGCTAATGAATTTACTGTTCTGATCATGAATCAAAATGCCATTATGACCCAATCACAGACAGATTAAACTCGAATGAAGATGATTTCAAAACAGATATATATTTATTCAGTCAGAAATAATACTTGCTATTGGTAGATTCCGTCTGGACAAAGCAATCTGTTGATCTCCATTAGGTAAATTCATTAGCTTCTCCACACCAACTTCTCACATGGAGCAGAGCCATCTGACCTCCGATGGCCCATGCTTATCTTAGACAAAGACATTCCGAAACTGGCTTGTGTCCAGGAAATCCTGTGATGCCCTTTGGAAACTCCTCCCACTAACCTACTAACATGATATAGCTGACTAGCTAAAACTGCATTACCCATAAGCCATCTCTTAGGGAGACAGCACTTAACCCAATAAATGCCAGATATTCTAACATACAGATACATGCTCTAGTCAGGTTTACCATGGTCCAGAACAGGATTTCTTAAAGAAAACATGTTTTTTGAGACAAGTAAGAAAGTGCCCCTTCTCTACCTAGGAGCTTTCTATTCCAGAATCACGATTTCCTTTACCATTTTAGGATCAACCTCAAGATGGAAGGCACCCGCCAATCCATCTCACCCATCTCACAACAGCCCCCTTAGAGCAGGGGTCCTCAACCTTGGCAACTTTAAGACTTGTGAGCTTCAACTCCCAGAATTCCTCAGCCAGCTTTGAGGACCCCTGCCTTAGAGTATGTCACCACTGTACACATACATTTTACATAAGGAACAACTGAGGCACAAGGCCAAGACTGAGCACCGTTTTAAAATCACTGCTGCTTATGTCAGAGATCATAGCCCATTGCCTCTCTGCTCAGAAATTGCCCTACAGAATTCAATACAGGTAGTCCTTGACTTACCACCATTCATTTAACAACCATTTGAAGTTACAACGGTGCTGAAAAAGTGACTTACAAGCCGATTCTCACTCTTATGACTTTCACAGAATCTCCATGATTATGTGGTCAAAATTTGGAGGCTTAGCAGCTGACATGTATTTACAACAGTTGCAGCATCTTGGGTTTATGTGTTCACCATCTGCAACCTTCCCAACCAGCTTCCAACAAGCGAAGTCAATGAGGGAAGCCAGATTCGCTTAATGACTGTGTGATTCACTTAACAATCATGGTGATTCTCTTAATGTCGTCCACGGGCAAAAAAAAAAGGTTGTAAAACTAGATGCCACTTGTTGTGTCCTGAGCCTGCAGAAGCAGGCTCGGGACGATGCAAGAGTCCCGGGCATTGCAAAAGCTGCCCGGGACCAGACTGAGCGGTGCCGGCCTAGCGCACATGCGCGAGGCGGGAAAAGACTGCCTGCTATTGGTTGTGATTGCCTGGGGATCTGGGAGTACAAAAAGAGGCCTGCATGCCTCTGCTCTTGTTGGTTGGTAGTTGTAAGAGAGTGAGAATAAAGATCTGTTCTGTAACATGAATTGCCTCCTTCGCCATTTATCTCCAGACTTAACACTGGCGACGAAGGTGGGATTTAGTCTAGTTAGCTAGGGAAGCTTAAGACTGACCCAAAAGAAGTCCGGAAGAGGGACAACGGCGTTGAAGTTAGCGTCTATCCTGCCAGTACAGCATCGCTGGAGGGTGAGTGCGGCTGAAGAAAACCCTGTCCCTTGATCATGGCGAAAATCGGACGTTTATCTGAATTTGATGTCTCCCACCCGGAAAAATGGGAATCTTACGTTGCAAGGGTGGAGACTTACTTCCGAGTGAATCAGATAAGGGAAGATGGACTAAAGGCTGCCACAATGTTGTACGTTTGTGGGCAAGACACCTTTGAGATCGCCGAGAACCTAGTCGCCCCGGCCTCGCTAGAAGCTGTCTCATACTCTGATCTAAAGAAACTTTTGAAAGAACACTTCCAGCCCAAGCAATCTGTTATTGCGTGGAGGCACACATTTGAACTGAGAGATCAGCGAGCTGGGGAATCAGCTAAAGAATTTATTGCAGCCTTGAGAAGAGCAGCTAAACCGTGCGAGTTCAAGGATTTAGAAGAAAGGCTGTGCGATCGTTTTGTATGCGGACTGAGGAACAGAGACTTACAGCAGAAGCTGTTTGCTAAGGAAGATGTCTCTTTCCAAGATGATCTGCGAGAGGTTACGGCAGAGGAAGCTGCAGGCGGAGCGGTAAAGAATCTGCGGCCCACTCGAAGTGCTCCAGAGACTGCCACCATCCACAAGGAGGACGTGCGGGAGGACTCGGAAGAGGATCCTGAAGATGAAGTGGACAAGCTTTATCAAGCAGCCGGGAGGAGGCCCAAGGATTGTCCGGACAAAGGCCCAGCTGAGCTTCGATGTTTCAGATGTGGAGGTCGCCACAAGCGGGCGGAATGTCGGTTCCGTTCCGCCATCTGCAGAGTGTGCGGCAAGAAAGGCCACATCGCAGCTGTTTGTCTGGGTCGACAGAAGGTACAACCGAAGGAAGAATTGAATCTGAAAGGTACCAGGGTCCCCAGCCAAAACAGGGTGGTTTTCTGTGCAACACGCAGAAATATATTAAGGATTGGCACACACAAACCCCTCAAAAAAGAAATTGTCCCTTAAAGTAAGGTTGCAAGGGGTTCCATTGTCTATGGAACTGGACACGGGGTCTGCCCTATCCATAATTTCCCTCAACACATTCCACAAAATCTGCAGCAGCAGTGGCCAGCGAACTACGCTCAGGCCTTCTAATGTAATTCTTACTGACTTTCAAAATTCCAAGGTGTGCGTTAAAGGGGAGGCCACCCTTAAGGTACAGTCTAAGAATTTTGAAGGTCCCTTAGATGTGCTGGTTGTTGGGGGTGAGCGCACGAGTCTGATTGGACTCGATTGGTTCGAGGCCTTAGGAATCCAGGTAACAGGGTTGCACAAATTGCAAACGGAGACCCTAGCAGACGTCTGCAAGGAGTTTGCAGATGTGTTCAGCT
>NW_015388455.1:164788-173190 GCF_001527695.2 Protobothrops mucrosquamatus
GGGGTATTCCTGGTGTGTGTCCTTATTTTGATGACGTCCTCATCGCAGGGGACTCAGCTCAAACGCTGGCAGAGAGGTTAAGGGCTGTTTTGCTTCGTTTCCGAAGAGCAGGCCTTAAGTTAAAACAGGACAAATGTAAGATTGGTGTCCATTCCACTGATTTCCTGGGGTTCAGGATAGATGCTCAGGGCATCCACCCTTCTGATGCTAAGCTCAAAGCTATTCAGCAGGCTCCAAGCCCTAAGTCTAAGGGTGAATTACAAGCCTTTTTGGGTTTATTGAACTTCTATCATGCTTTTCTGCCTCATAAAGCTGCTATTGCTGAGCCCCTACACAGACTTTTAGATAAAAATGCCTGTTGGCAGTGGACCAAAGTCCATGAAGCTAGTTTCAATGAGGTTAAGGCCTTGCTTACATCCAATGCGGTGTTAGCTCATTTTAATGAGCAGTTGCCAGTGTGTCTGGCGTGTGATGCTTCCCCCTATGGTGTGGGAGCTCTGCTTAGCCATCTGATGGCTGATGGGACTCAGGTCCCTGTGGCATATTATTCTAGGACATTGTCTGCTGCTGAGCGTAACTATGCTCAAATTGACAAGGAGGCTTTGGCTATTGTGGCTGGAATTAAAAAATTCCATGATTTTATCTATGGCCGCCATTTTACGGTCTTTACTGACCACAAGCCTTTGCTGGGGTTGTTTACTACGTCCAAACAAACCCCACACACCCTTTCCCCTCGCATGCTGCGATGGTCCATTTTTTTGTCAGCTTATGACTATTCACTAGTTCACAAACCTGGAAAAGAAATGGGTCATGCTGATGGCCTAAGTAGGCTGCCATTGCCTGCTGTGGAGCCTGATCCTGCCCCTGCTGTGCACATATTGTCCATTCAGGATTTGCCGGAGTGTCCCCTTAATGCTAGGGATATGGCTGCTGAAACTGCCACTGATCACACGCTTAAATGCGTGCTGACATGGGTGCTGTCAGGTTGGCCTGACAGATGCCCAGAGGAGGATTTCCAACGCTTTTGGGTTAAGAGGCATGAGTTGTCCACGTTCAATGGCTGCCTACTCTGGGGTTCTAGAGTTGTGATTCCGGCCTCCTTGAGGTCTAGAATCTTAATCTCCTTACATGAGGGTCACCCTGGGATTGTCAGGATGAAAGCGCTCGCGCGCAGCCATTTGTGGTGGCCTGGTATTGATAAAGCCATTGAGGCCCAGGTACATGGGTGTCATGCGTGTCAGCAGTCCAGGCCGGAAATGCCTCAGGCCCCTGTTCATAGGTGGAAGGAAACACACACTCCGTGGTCTAGAATACATATAGATTACGCTGGGCCCTTTCAGGGGCAATTCTTCCTGGTTGTTGTGGATAGCCATTCCAAGTGGCTGGAGGTTGTTCCTGTGTCATCCACCACTACTGCCAAGACCATCCAGGTGTTGAGAAACATTTTTGCTGCCCATGGTCTGCCAGATGTCTTGGTGTCGGATAATGGTCCTCAATTTACTTCTGCTGAGTTTCAGGTTTTCCTACAAGCCAACATGATTCGCCATGCAACTTCCGCTCCATTCCACCCTTCCACCAACGGTCTGGCTGAACGGATGGTCCGCGTCGCCAAGGACACTCTCAAGAAACTGACTTATGGCAACTGGCATCACAGGTTGGCTGACTTCCTTCTAGCCCATCGTACTACTCCGTGCACTGCCACGGGTAAGTGCCCGGCTGAACTCCGTTGGGGTCGCTGGCTTGTGACTAAATTGGACAGGCTGCATCCGGAGCGAGTAGCTTCACAGGTGTCCCAGCCGCGCCCACCACGGGTCCTTCACGTGGGTGATCCTGTCTGGACCAGGAATTACGGGCCTGGACACCTCTGGGTCCCGGCAGTGGTCTGCAAGGTCTCAGGGCCTCTGTCCTACGAGGTGTCCTTGGACGACGGTCGCATCCTTCGCCGCCATATTGATCAACTGCGTGTGAGGCGGGACTCGCCTCGGTTTTCTCAGTTTTTTCTGGGGGGGGAGGAGGAGTGGGAAGCGCATTCTGGGAATCAGCATCAGCAGCCGACACTGGCTGTTGAGGACACCATGGGTACGCAACCCCCAACTTCCGCAAGTGCTCCAAGTAGGAATTCATGGGGCAGGGGGCAAACATACACCCCCACACTCACTCCAGCCTGGGAGTCACACCGGAGGTATCCTCACTACCCACAACTCAACAACAATACTCCAGACAAGGAGACTGACTGGGAGCATCCTCATAACTCACAACATACAAGAGAGCAGGCACAACAGTTTGGGGACTTGCCCTTTTCCGCAATGGCTCACAGAAGGAAGTCCCCACGCATTAGGGCTAACAGGGAGGTATCCTTGGACCCTATCACTACAGAAAGGAGCCAGGAAAATTACACCCCTTCAGGGAACAGGGAGATGAGTTCAGAGGGCTCAGAAAGCTTCCTAAGAGGCAGGTCGACCAGGTACAGTGAACAGCAGAGTCCTGACTACCTGAGCCTAGGAGGCGAGCAGGGAGGTCAGGCAGCAGTCATAGGACAGCCGCAGTGTAATTCACCTAGTGTGGAAAGCAATGGTGGGGACCATTCAATCTCCCCAGGTCCGAGAAGGTCGCTACGGGTCAAAGGCCCGCCCAAATACCTTGCAGATTACGTGAGGTGAGCAAGAGTTAGAGAAATCTGGACAAGAGGTCCAGGTTGGTTAGCTCATAGGGAAAAAAGGAGTTTGGGCTCATTTATTCTCAGAACGATAGCACTACCAATACTTTTCACACTCTGTGCATTTGATGCAAAAGTTAGCAAACACATACTCTACCAAAGGTGGCGTTCATGTTGGGCACAGCATTATTTTATCTAGGGGGGAGGGGTGTTGTGTCCTGAGCCTGCAGAAGCAGGCTCGGGATGATGCAAGAGTCCCGGGCATTGCAAAAGCTGCCCGGGACCAGACTGAGCGGCGCCGGCCTTCAGCGCATGCGCGAGGCGGGAAAAGACTGCCTGTTATTGGTTGGGATTGCCCGGGGATCCGGGGGTATAAAAAGAGGCCTGCGTGCCTCTGCTCTTGTTGGTTGTTAGCTGTAAGAGAGTGAGAATAAAGCTCTGTTCTGTAACATGAATTGCCTCCTTCGCCTTTCATCTCCGGACTTAACACCACTCACTTAACAACCATCTTGCTTAGCAACAGAAGTTCGGGTCCCAATTGTGGTTGTAAATCAAGGGCTATTGATAAGTTAAATCCTAAAGATGTCTACAACCTAAACAGATTTAGGCAAGGATTGTTCCCGTCTCAGACAACTATTTCAAGTTAAGATTTTTTTGAACCAGACGATCTTTTGATGGAAAGCACATAGCCATGCCATACTATTTGATCCACTAAGTCAGATTTTAAAAGGCGGTTGTAGGACAATTAGGATAATAACCATCACCATTCTAAAAAACTGTTTTAAGAGAAGAAGGACTATCTTTCAGAAACCCTCTATTTGTTTAAGTAACAGTGGATTGCTAATTCTATATTTTCCCCAGCCATATTGTCTGAACAGATCTTCAAATCATCTGTCCTGCTCTACATACCATATGCAAGATGCTACGGACAAAGAACAAATTTTGCAACTTATTCTCATATTTCTAAGTATTTGTCCCTTCTTCATTTCTGACTGATTTTCTTTTTCAGGATGGGCACAATGAAGGCCCCTGGTCAGAAGACTTAGCAGGCCACCCTCCCACAAAGAAAGTGGGGCTAACTAACCCTCTTTTGAAGACAGTGAATGAATAATACACATTATTCAATCTTTACAGATAGCAATCTGAAGAGGGGGAACTGTATCCAAATTTTAAACACAGAACGAGGGAGCCATTTCAGGCAGCAGAGGTGTCAGAGGTCAAAAAAGTCAAGATGTCAGCTTTGATGCTGCAATTGGAGCTCTACCTCATTTGCAGATGCAATGTATTTTAAAACAGGCAGTGCTTCAATCCCACCATTGAGGCCTCCGTCTTGACTTTTTTAATTATCGCCCTACAGGCACCCGATTGGCAAGATGGCACCTTTATTTCCAACTATTGTTGCCATATAAACATGCAGTCTGAGGAATTATTCTTCTTATTCAGTGGCAAACCTTGTTTGCAGAAAGGAAGGCCTGCTGGCTGTCTCCTTCAGTATAACACGAAAAATGGCCCTGGGGCAAGGCCTTGTGAAGGCGGCAAGGAGAGAAACTGCCTGTTTGTAAGCCACCTCGGCATAACTGATATGCACAAGGCACAAAGCCCGTGTGCTAGGCATAAATTTCAGCAAGATTCATTTCTGGTGTGCCTTGCCCAAATAGCATCCAAGCTGAGAAGGTAGATTAATATCTCTCTATCCATGCATAAACAAGGAGAGGAACTCTACAGATAAAAGGTGAGGAACCTTTTAAAACGGTAGGGAGTCATGATATACAGTTTATATACAGTTCAAACATATTTGGTTTCTTTCATTTGTTAGCATCATTTGACATGCTCAGTAGCTGTATATGTACCTGTAATATTTCATAGTACCCCATAATATTCTTAATATGATTTTGTTAATGCTCATCCTCATATTCAGTGGGTGTGATTTTTACATTATAATGGGGCATAATGAGATTGCAAGTTACTAGAGTTCAAATTTTTGAACTGCCACAAAGAAGAGGGGGGTCTCCAAAGCACCTGAAGGCAGGACAAGAAGCAATGGATGGAAACTAATGAAAGAGAGAATCAATGTAGAACTAAGGAGAAATTTCCTGACAGTTAGAACAATTAATCAGCGGAACAACTTGCCTCCAGAAGTTGTGAATGCTCCAACACTGGGAGTTTTTAAGAGATTGGACAACCACTTGTCTGAAATGGTATAGGGTTTCTTGTTTGAGTAGGGGGTTGGACTAGAAGACCTCCAACGTTCCTTCCGACTCTGTTATTTTGTCCAGTCCTTGTCTTTAGTAGGTTTGAACCCGTTCTTATCAGAATCCACATTCCACATGGAGAAGGTTCTGTGTTACTTGAAAGAATTAGAAACCTAAATCAAAAACACTCCTAGTTACAGAAAACGTTACTCAGAGGGCCCTTTCTCTTGCTTCCATCAACTGTGTCCCCCAGCCGGTAGTGGCAGCAACTCTGCTTGCCACCATTTGCTTGAGCTGGCCCTAAACAGAGTGGCATACCTCTGTTTTTCCCCATCTTGATTTAAAACAGAAGTGGCAACTTATAGTCCCTAAAACTCCTATTTGAAAAACTAGGAAATCCTTTGGATCACTACAGATGAATCTGGTGGCACAACTTCCTATCATTTTGAGGCAGGAAATACATTTTTTAAAAATGACATCAACTCAAAAATAGGCTTTGGCAATGAAAAAAATCCCCACCAGCTCCAACTGAGAATAAAAGCCTTGAAAACTGAAGGCCCACTGGGCTGCGATTCAGCCTCATTCTACCACAGAATTCTAACCACTACTCTCAGTGAATAGAAAGAAATAGAAATAGAAATAGAACAACAGAGTTGGAAGAGACCTTGGAGGTCTTCTAGTCCAGGGCTTTTCAACCAGTGGTACGGGTACCACCTGTGGTACATTGGCACCTGGCAGGTGGTACACGGCCATCCTAGAAAAGTGGTAGTGGGGGAGGGGAATGAGCTGAACCGGTGGCAGCACCGCACAAGCCTGAGCGAGAGATGGCTGGAACTGCAGGGCTGTCAGGGCTCAGCAGAAGCGCCAGGATCAGCGCTTCTTCAGGGCTGTCAGGGCTTAATGGAAGTGCCAAAATCAGTGACAGGCTCCAGCTGGAGCTCAGCACTGATCCTGGTGCTTCTGCTGACCCCAGAAGAACCCCCATCAGCTGGAATGTTGCAGCATCTTCAGGGTCTTGTGATTTACATTCAGATGCTTGGCAACTGATTCATATTTATGACGGTCACAGTGTCCCAGGGTCATGTGAAGTGACCAAAACCTGCTGCAACCACCCAGCAGACAGGAGGGGAATAAAAACCAAACACCCCCCCACCCCACCCCCGCTGCCAATCCTCAACAGAAATGCTCACAACAATGAAAACCTCGGACAGGAGGAAGAGCGCCGCTGGGTGGCCAGGCAGGTGTCTTGCTCGGCTGTGGCTAGGGGGGCACTTCGAACAGTCATTAAGGGAACTGTTGTAAGTCAAGGACTACCTGTACTTTCTCACTTTTTTCCTTTTTTTGGGGGGGTCATCAGGTTTTTGACACCTTGCTAGGCGACTGGTGGTACTCAGATATTGCCATATCCTAAAAGTGGTACAATGGGTGAAAAGGTTGAAAAGCCCTGTTCTAGTCCAACCCCCGGCTCAGGCAGGAAACCTTATACCATTTCAGACAAATGGTTGTCCAATCGCTTAAAAACTTCCAGTAGTGGAGCATTCACAACTTCTGGAGGCAAGTTGTTCCACTGATTAATTGTTCTAACTGTCAGGAAATTTCTCCTTAGTTCTAGGTTGCTTCTGTCCTTAATTAGTTTCCATCCATTGCTTCTTGTCCTGCCCTCAGGTGCTTTGGAGAATAGCTTGACTCCCTCTTCTTTGTGGCAGCCCCCTGAGATATTGGAACACTGCTATCATGTCCCCCCTCGTCCTTCTTTTTGTTAAACTAGACATACCCAATTCCAGCAACCGTTCTTTATATGTTTTATCCTCCAGTCCCCTAATCATTGTTCTTCTCTGCATTCTTTCTAGAGTCTCTTGTCATTATTTCACAAGCAGTGTGACTTTCAATGCCCATCAATGAAAAGGCGCCCGACCTCAAATCAAAGATTCCTATTTAAACTGCTGAAGGAAAAAGGCTCACTATGTCTGCAGCCAGGAAGTACAATATGGGAGAAGAAGAGGAGAGCCAAGTTAGTCTCTGGTACCAAAACATCAGAGCCATGTTAGTCTCTGGTACCAACATGTTTGATAATATGTTTTCTGACTCAATAATTTAGTACCTTATGCCTTTTAATGAAATGTGTCAATCAGAAAAAGAAGGGATGAGAGATCCACATGAGTACAATCTTCCTCTATTCTGCCCCCAAGTGTCTGAACTTGGAAATTCCCCTGCTTTACTATGCCATCATGCCCTCCATGGAGCATAGCTTCAATCTGCAAAATACAGTATATCAGTTCTCAGAGCCAGTCAAGTTCTTGCTATTAAAGTGCACTCAAGGAAATTATTTTCATGAGAAGCCTCACAACCAGTTGTTTCCCTGGTTTGTGCGATGACCTGGTTTAAACAAAATTGCAATAAATACACAAATTCACTTCCCATTGCTTAGCACCCATATAAAAACCTTAAAGTAGAACTTGGACCCCACAATCATGCTTATATCTATTTTATTTTTATCCTGCTTTTCTTCCTTCTGTTGGAAGAGCCACCTAGACAAAAACCCCATATTCTCACTCCCCATTAGGAAAACATACAAACACACTTTTTCTGAAAAAACCTTCCACTGAAATCCTGGGCATGCCACCAAGAACAATGGGGAAAACTCAGATAGCAAGGCCATCAAGAACTACCTGCCCTGCCCCTGATAGGATTAACTCCCAAAATAGAATCAGGACAAAGGGAACATCCCTGAGGAGAACTACCTGCCCTGCTGTTGCATCCATTTGATTCCTTAACTCAGGTTTCGTTTCTCCTGAAAAGCCTGAAGCCTGCCTTAGGTTTCATTTCCTGACTTAAGTTTCATTTCTCCTGAAAAGCCTACCTCAAAGAATGAGTACCTCCTAATTTCAAGTTTCCTGTTCTTTGTGTACTTCATATATGGCAATGAAGAGCCATCCCCCTATTGTCTTTTTGTACACCCCCCCCTTTATGACGCTAATGTACCAATAAAAGAGAGGCACGGGGATCCTTCGGGGTCTCGCCTGCCATCTCACCTGAAGAAGCATGTTGTCCGTGTGTTTCCTAACCTAAAGCGAGGTCCGTTGGTTTCGGCTGACGTACGTCACCACCGTCCTGCAGGGAGTGGGACCCCGGGATTTCGCAATCCCACAACTGGTGACCCCGACGTGATTGGACTCCACGGCGTGTTCTCTGTCCAGGGAAGCGCTGCTCTGACTCCTGTACTACGCACCTGGGATAGGCTTGATCATCGTAAGTATGGGCTCTTCACTTTCTCAAGTTCTGTCCAAGCATGTGGATGAACTTTTTAAATTAGTCAGAAAGGCAAATTGCTTGCAGAAAATTAACGGAACAACTGTATATCCTCTATCTCGCAAAGAAATTATTTCTTTTATGCTCTATCTTCACAAACACTGTCCTGCTTATCCCGAGGGCGGCTCTCTTCGCCGATCCACCTGGGAACGTATTGGCAAATGGCTTCATGAACCACCCCGTGCCCCTACTGATATCCTCTGCACGTGGCGTGGCCTCATGGCCGCTCTTCAAACCTTGTACCC